>NW_022900921.1:37420359-37457864 GCF_012274545.1 Fukomys damarensis | reverse complement strand
TGCGGGGCAATTGGGCACTCCAGTGAGGAATGCACACTACCGCACACGCATGGGGACACTCCCAGGGCTAGTATTTCCAGCCTGTTTGACTCTTCTTGTCTTGGGGTTTTATACTGCTAAATTAGGAATTGTACAGCAATAGGTTTCTGGGTTTTGCGGGAAAGCAATAAAGAGACTTCAACAGACACTACCCCAACAAGCTCCAGACTGGGGCTTCGGAGGAAAGTGTGTCTCTGCACCAGGGGTGCTGAGCCCCCGCACTCAGCAGTACCCACCCCACCCCAGTCTAACTGAACAGAGCTGGGCGCCCAACTGCTTCTGGCCTTCGGAAACGCAGGTCCATACCCAGGCCAGGCCCGGGGCCGAGAACCTCACCTTTCCTTTCCCAGAAGTGGAGGGTAGAGCTGCCACAGGCACACCTGTCTCGAGAGGTATTTCAGAGCACTGTTTCATCACCAATCTTAGGCAAAGGGTCTCTAAAATATATCTGAAAGGCCCATTTGGAAATTGTGAGAAGTCACGTTCCTTAATACATTTCTTTTCCAGCCTTATCATTTAATATGGGGGAGGAATGACAGAATAAGGCACTATGGCAAATTTAGTAAAAAGAATACATAAAGATCTGCATTTAAAAAGCCTGAATTTATGTTTAGTCCTGCTATTTCTTATTTGCATGACGTTTTAAACAAATTATTTAATCACTGGGCTTCCATTTCCTCATCTATAGCATAAGGATAAAAATAGTATTATTTACATCACAGGTTTATGTCTCGTATAAGCACAAAGTGATTTGAAAAACCTTAAGTACTAGAGTATTACTAACTAGTACATCTTATTAAAATTTTGTAAACGATATTCCTGAGTTTTATTTAAGTATAGGTTTATACACTAGAGTGTTTCTGCTATTCATAACTTCCTACTGCTAATTCTAACCCACCTGAAGCCCTCAGAGCTTTATCTCAATTTCACTGAAAGGACAAGATGAAGAAAAGAAGACATTACAGCCAAATGGAGAGTGGAGAGGAAAACCATGTGGAAAACATGAAACTGACCCATTCTCCAAGGGTAACAGTCTGCACCCTTCTGAAGCCACAGTTAACTCCGAGGTCTCTGGGTCACATATCCTACCTAACCAGAGCTAAGAACAAGGAAATGCTCAGTCACCAGCATGGGATTATGCAGCCCCTTCCTCCTGCCACACCATCTGTCCTCACCTTTCCCCCCATGGCCCAAAGTTCACAGATGTCCCCCAGGGGCTCAGAGCAGTCTTACCAGGGTTATATGCTACACATATAAGACAGCTCTGCTAATTTATAACTGGGGTAAAGCAGTACTTTTTAAAGGTGATGGTGATGATTATGCAAATCCACACACCCAAAACACTGTGCCCAATCTGCCCCAAACAGAATTATTTTCACTATCTTCTTTCAGAAATGTTCCTAAGAGAAGTATTTATTAATTAAATGTCCTTTTGCAAGTCCGAATGCTCACAAACTACATAAAGTGAGTTAAAGTACATGTCCTTAAAGTCCTGCTTGTTTTTACACGGGTTCACAAAAAGGCCTTTAGCCCAGCTCAGGCTAGCCAAGGAGAACTACTGATCAAGCATTACACCAAAGGTGCCTTGTAATTCATTTAGCATCATGCTAAGCTTGGATGATCCCTGAACATTCACCATGACCCTCAGGAAACCTAGAGATAAACTTCTTTTTATATTTAAATGCAATCAACCAGTCACCATAGGCAAGAGTATCTTGATCTTGTTCAAGAACAATGAATACTCAGATTATTTTAAAAGACTGCATATGATAACAATGCTCCTATAGACCTCAAAGCCATCTGACCGGGTAATTCACTGCTCCATGGCCTTGTCTTTGCAAAATGGTGTCAAAGAACAGCCAATTGTCTAGGGCTTCCATATATACATGATAGTCTTGATTTTGATAGGCTCTTATTCAAAAGCTACTTAATCATTAGCCCCAGTGAATAATCCAGTACACCACAATTATTTGTTACCTCCTTTAAGTGAGAAACCTGTTTATTCTTGTTTAAACTGATATCCCTAGCTTGGCAATATGCCTTGAAGTCATATCAATATCTATTATAGACCACCTGATACAAAATAGCAGCTAAGATAACAGCTCTGAGACACTGCGACAAGAGGATGGCAAGTTTAAGCCCAGCCTGGGTAACTTAAAGACTTATCAAGGCTGTCTGTCAAATAAGGAAGGAAGGAAGGAAGGAAGGCAGGCAGGCAGGCAGGCAGGCAGGCAATGTAGCTCAGTGCAAAGGCCCTGTTCAGTCCCTAATAGCCGGGGTAGGAGTGGGGAGCCGCTTCTAATTTGATAACAAATTACATTTAAATATAATGTTGAAATCACACACACACACACACACGTATGTGTGTTTATGTATGTGGTTAGTATGTAGGTATGTCATGCTTTCCTGGAGCTTTGTAGTATAATTTTGGTAATTTTGATCACAGATCAAATGAACTCAACCTTACAAGTTACCATGGCTTTGAGAAAGGCCTATTAACACCAATTCAACTGAATTTATCACAGAGCAAGAGAAAAAAAATCCCTCCCCTAAATTTCTTTAATAAATCTGTTTTTTAAAAACATTTTACTTAGCAGGAATGGAGAAGACCCTGCTAAGAAGACAAGGGAGATCACTCAGGCACCCTCTTGGGCTGGCTATGCCTCACATAGCCTCGGTGTGAGTGTCCCTGACTACTGGGGTGCCAGGGAAGAGTCTGAGGAGCGTCAGGGCACAAATGACTGAACTGAGGAAGACAACCAGAAAGGAAAAAGGAACACAGAAAGTGGGAGGGTAAAGGCTATTGGCAACCAGAACGGGGAGTCTGCAGTCAAAGATAAACTCTCCTTAGAGTCCTCAACAACATAAATTTTATACAATCACACATGCTCTGGATGTGACTGAATAACTTGAAATGGATGGGGGGACATTTGACATCTGATCTGAGTGCATGGGAGACAAAAGTACTACTGGGGAGCACTTGCTTCATAGGATTTCACTGTCTGTTTTCATTTCTCTCCTAAGATATCATGGTGAAAAAGCTCTTAGGAGATGATTAAACACATACACACACACACAAATGTAGTTCTGAAAATATTAACTGAAGAATTTATGACCCACGGTCTTTTATACTTAGCAATAACGCCTAGCATTTGCACAGGCAATTCAGACTGTAGTCATCATACCTATTTCAAAGATACGTAATTTAAAAAGGGCAAGTTACATGATTTGTTCAAGGTGACCAAACTATGTAATAATGTTCTTTGGATCACAATGAATGCAGGCTAGGCCTCCTGTCTCCTATATTCAGACCTTACTACTCTATTAAATTACTCATGTAAAACTGAAGTCCTTTGTTTCACAGATGAATTGTTCAAACATTGCTCTACTGGGAGTTTACCAAAGAGTTTAAGGCTGGCTACAGCTCAAGTGCAAGATGTTTAGATAACATCTCTAACTGAAAACATTCCATTTTTGATATTCAGTGGTGTAAATAAGCTATACAATCACTGTTTATTCAGCTACGGAATTGTAAATCTTTTTTTTTTAATTAAACATTCAGTCAGGATCCTAACTAAGCATCCTTGGATAGGAAGCTACTAGGAACAGGGAAAAAAATACCACATCACTTTAGGAGACCTGGGCCCTGTATCTGATACCACAATGCAAACAGCCAGTGTTGGCTGTGCCTCCTCTCAACAGAAAGGCTTTTTCTTATTCAATTTTTTCATTTTCCCTCTAAAAATGAGCAAGTCTTTAAACCTCCTGACACTTCTGTTTGCACATTTTAAAAATAGGGATGATGACACTTACTTAACAGAACAGCTACACTGATGAACAGAGCCCAGGAACTGAAAATTACGAAGTGCCCCTCCTTACTTCACATATTTTCATAAACAACTGCTTTAGATTGTTTAGTAATGTCTATTTAGAAGCCCTAAATGCTGGATCCTCAGATATCTCAGACAGGTGTGGCAAAGTGATAGAAAGTGGCAGTAAAAGGGCTGAAATTCCTATGTCCAAGTTAATGGGGTCAACGTGAGGATGGCTCCAGAGGGACTGTGGAAAGGACACCACAGCAGGTGGGAGCAGAGCTGAGCCCTGGCTAGGGCGGCATGAAGTTACATCTGACCAAAGCATTACTGGTTTTCTTCACAAAAATGGTCAGCAATCAATCTTGGTCACAGAAGCTCAGCCTAGAAGCAACCTTGGTGATTGACTCTAACCCTTTTCTTGGCTAATGAAGCAGTCTCCTAAACATGTCAGCAGCAGCACACATGCATCCAGAATCCCCATAGTCGCCTCTGTTAGCAGGGACACCTTCCTGTAAGACAGGAAGTTCCACTTGGGCTGGGGATTTAGCTCAGTGGCCCAGTGCCTGCCTTGCAAGCGTAAGGTCCTGAGTTTGATCCCCAGTACTAGGGGGAAAAAAAAAGAAAGAAAAAAGGAAGTTCCTCTTTATGAAATTCAAGTTTAAATGCAGCGATTGTTAAAGTATTTCCACTCTAATCATTGCCTTTTACTCTTTATGGGAAGGAAATAATTTTATGATGAAATAAACATAGGTTTTGTTTTGTTTTTTGTTTGTATCGAAGATCAAACTTGAGACCTTGTGCTTTTGAGGCAGGCAGCAGCCTCAACATAGGTTTTTAAACTGAATTTTCTTTTGCAGCAACCTTCTTAGAGACCTCATGCACTGGCAGGCTGATTGCAGCTCCATGCAGTGTGAGATAGTTATGCAACTTTCTAGAGTTGCCCACACAGCTGCTATTGATTACTGTGAAATATCCAGAAGCAAACAGCTCTGCTTGAGATGGCCAGTGACACTCTTTTCTCTTTATAGTGTTCACTGGGGGGAGTGGGGTAGAAAATGACGCCAACATAGGTAGAGTAATAGCTCTTATTTGATTGTATCTGAGCAATGAAGAGCTTTATTCAGGTTTCTAAATAAAATTTGAAATTTGAAATCTACAAAGAAAACAAAAACTAGTTCTCCCTGATCTGAGCACTGTTTGGAAGTACAGTGCAACCCACTTGCAGTTGTCACAGTTTGATTTTTTTACTTTGAATTTCTGACATGGGTAGAACCTAAGAAGTTAACACAGTCTGCCATGGGACCACAGTTAAGAGACAGAAAAGGCTGACAGGGAAGCTACAGTGCTGGGACAGGCTTGCCAGGTGTCAGTGGCCAGGACTAACATTCAAAAACAAAAAAGACAAACTCAGCAGGTGGTGACAATGTGAACTGAAGCAGAACTTATCCAAACCGGGTTTCAGAGGAAAGGGGAAGCTATCTTTGCAGGTAGCACTGAAAGGCATGGATCAGAAATTTTTCCACTTCAACAGGTCAGGCTACAAAACATGTGTTTGTTCAGACGATTCTTAACGAGGAGCTACAGAAACGTGCACTAGCTGTGATTTGCAAAATTGTACACAGAATCAAATGAACGCACTTTCTGAGAAGCTGTTAATCTGAGCAGCATCTGCCTACCTAACAAAAGGTAATATTAAGTCCACAGTTTTTCTAGCAGAAACAGGAGAAACCTAAAAGTCTCTTAACTTTCTCAATCTGAAAACTATTCAGCAAATTTGTTTAACTCTGAATTTAGTAAAGTCTCATCATAGGCCATTTAATGTTCTCAATTTCAGTTATGTTCAGCCAGCCCAAAACAAACAGAAATAAAAATGGAGTGGTGCACAACCACCAATCCCATCTAATTGTATGCTTTAGAATTGGCATGATACAGAGCTAGACATTTCCTGTAATAGACACACACTCCCCGTCTCTGCAGGCCTTCTCAATCTGCGCCTCTCACATACTGCTGGTGAATGTTGTGTTTAAGGCTATGCATCTTTTTTCCTCCTTTGTAGGTCTCATTTTTATTTGATACAAAAAGTTGGTCTTGCTGTACAGATTTTTTTAAAAACCAAGACGCCTTTAAGAAACTTGAAGAAAAGTTGAGGGGAAGGGGCCACAACTTCAACAGGGCAATATGGCCAACTAAATACATTGAACTCCCCCATCCAAGAACATATCTTGTTTTTAACTAATAGATAATCACTGTTTATCTTTATGGGATACAGTGTGATGTCGCAGTACATTTATACAGTGTATACTGACAACTCAGGACATTCTGGTCATCTAATATCTAACACCTCATTTCTTTATGATGAGAAAACTATTTTGAACTATATAACTTTATGTAGCAGAATATCTCTATAAAGACAAGCCAATTACATCATCTGCTCCCAAAGAAACAGCAACCTGTTCTGGTCCTAAAGGAAACACCACACAATAAGAATTATACTCACCAGGAGACAGGTGTCAGCTTGAACACAGCAAATTACTAAGAAGAGGTGCTCAAAAACAATATTGACCCCATACAACTTTCACTTTATATGCGACACTTCTTATAACCAAACTTGTACCAAAAGACTTGTGACTTTAGCTCTCAGATCCCATCACTGTGTGCCCGTGTACCCCAGAAAAATTTCACAGAGGTGCTGCAGCCTGTTTAAAATTTTTGAGGCAAACAGCAATATTTAACATCTCTTAAACACTGCATAAGCTACCTGTTCAGGCTAGTTCACAGTTTAATATTAGAATGTGCTATTTTTCTTGAGATGACATAATTTCTTTCCAAAGGTAGGTTGTTGTGATAATAAGCAAGTGGAACAGGAAATTAGGATAACAGGATCCAACCTGATTTCGAGGTTTGAGAAATTGTTAAGTGGCCTGTGGTAAATTTACTGCTTCCCATTACAAATTCACATGTAAAAGGAATCTTTACATATCCTTTATTTTGCCAATTTCATCAGTGGAAGCAGTGAAGAGCTTTTGTAGCAAGAAGTTTCCCTCTGCTTCTGGCACTTTCTGTGTGCTCCTGCAAGCTCACCTGGCTTCTCCAGCACCCAGTTCCTACACGCAGGTGCCCTTTCCACCCTGGCTCCTATCACACTCTGCAGTCAGCACCAGCCTCAGAGCTCCTGCTGGTGCCCTTCTCTCATGATTTGTGGCAGAATGCCTTCAGCAAGAACTTCCCTATGAAAAGCTTTGCTCAGTGTCATTACAGAGGGTGAGTTTCCAGCCAGTTCTGCCAGCACAGTGCCACCTCTGTCACCAAGGAAGCCACGAGCAGCCACAGCATCTACCCACGTGTGGAGTGGAGGGGCCTGCGCAGGGAGCAGCTGCTCCACGTATGCTGCTCCTCTTTTCTTCAGAGCTCTCTTTAGTCACTGTTGGCCAGTCCCCATTGTAGTTACTATTTCTTTTCTTAATAGTTTGTTTTCTTTTTAATTATTTTTTTAATTGGAGTAAAATACACATAATATAAAATTTACCATCTTAATCATGTCACTTGCATTAAAGTATATTCACGTTTTTGTTCAACTATCATCATCTACCCACAGAAATTTTTTCATTTTGCAAAACTGTTCAATGGTTCCTTTCTAAGAATTTGGCTACTATAGGTAACATATAAAGTAGAACTGCTAGATTATATAGTAATTCCATTTTTAATTTTTTAAGAACCACCACAAAGGGCTTAACATTTATTTTAATTTTTTTGTTCATCTTCTAATCCCTACCCCTCAAAGGACTAATGCCAAAGCATTTCAAAAAAGAGATTCAGAAAATACTATTTTCTTACTAATATTTTTTTAAAAGTTTCATTACCCATAATGTTAGTATTTCCTTGTTTTAAATGTTCCTCTTCAGATTCCTGTGTTCTTTACCTCCTGATTGGACTCTGATGCATATATGTGGGGCTCAACAAGTGTACACATTCCATTAATAATAAAATCTTTTTGGCTTTCAATTTATTTGTTATTATTTCACATGAACATGAATTTATTAGTACATTGTACTTAGTAAGCTGTTTGGACCCAAGCACTTAATTTTTTTGTCTTGTAAACAACATGAAAAAAGATACTAAGAAATGAGAGAGGCACCATAAGCATGTGCATGGGCACCTCTGCTCCAGCCCACACTTCCAACCCTAAGGACTTGTCTATGTGAATGGCTTCTCCGGCTCACATTAACTAGGGCCATGCCAGTCTCTGAAAGCACAGACACCTGATTCCACATCCGACAATACATGTTCATTTTGTTTATACATAACATTAAATTTCCTCTCGTGTAGGCAATGGTGGCTAGAAATTTTATGATTACCATTCACTTATGCTGCTCTATCTCTCCTTATTTCTAATCTCACTAAGTCCCACAATCAAAATGTTTCCTGAATAGCCCATTTCCCCATCCTTGCTTGTGTCAGTCAGTTAGATCATCAACTCTAGCTGGCCTTACCTAAGATTTTAAGCTGGTTTCTCTTAAACTAGACTATGTGTTGAAAATTTAATGTCTACCAGGGCTAGAATATAATTATTCATAGCTGTCAGAGGAACAGGCTGCCACAGGCCCTGCATCCATAAAGACAGCACAGATAAGACACCACTCCCCAGGGTGCCAATCGACACACTGGCCATGCTCCAAAAACAAACAATGGCCATGCAAGTGATCATGAAAGATGTGACTAGGGACAAATGCATGAGCCTGCATCCACATGCTCATAGATATGAATGGTGTAAAAAAGTAAGTAATCATTTAGAAACTCTTGACATTTGTTTTCAGTAACTGGAAATGACTTCTGAGGAACCTAAGGGTGAATCATGAACCCTGTGCAACCACACTGTGAGGGCAGTTATAGCAGTTCTCATTTTTCTGCTGCATAATATCCTCTTTCTGTCCCTCTCAAGGCCTTTCTCAGGTACCATCTCCTCTATGAAGCTTACTGAAGACCTCAATAAACTACTATCCTTAATTCTATTATCCCTAGTAATACCGACATCAGTTATCTTCAGAGGCAGACTTCTAAGCTATACTGTTTAAAACACAAGATTATACTTGTGCTTGCCTTTTCTCCTTTCTACAGAGTATAACACATGTTGAATACTTTGAAGGCATGATACTGAACAATGAGAGTACATAAGAATAATTTTAATTTCCCCTTACTCAAAAAGTAATCAATCCCTGTGGGCCAGGGATTTAGCTCAGCAGTTCCGCCAACTGCCTCACAAGTGTAAGGACCCAAGTTCGATCCCTGGCACCAAAAACAAAAACAAAACAACAAAAAATACACTGCTATCTTCAATGGAAAGTAAGTCAGGATCATTTGCATTGTGTTGGCAAACTGAGGCTAGTAAACTGCAAGCATCCATAAATCTAACAAGTGCCCCCAAAAATGTGTCAGAAAAGAAGCCAAGAAGAAAATAATTCTGACAGCTGCAAAACTTCTGTGTTTTACAACAGTCATAGAATGGACACATTCTATAACCATTCTCATGACAGAGTGCTCAGCAAACTTTGTACCTCCCCAGGAGATGACACTGGACCCCAGACTGCAACTAACAGACTGTTCTTATCTTCATAGAGGCAACCTTACAAGACAGACACCTATCTAACACACTGAAGTGGCCCTAGAGACTATTAATAAGATGGATTGAACAAAATTCCATTTCAGGGGATACAAGCAATATACAAGCAGCAGCTGCCCACTTTAAAACAGCAGTAACCTCACTAACCTCAGACTGGAAACTTTGTTTCCTTTAAATTAAGAACTAACATCTGGTAGTGGGCCGCCTGAATATATATACTAATAAATCCCAGATGGGAATTCCAGACACCTCTTTATAAGACATGACTTTCTTTAAAGCGATAAACATTCTATTAAGCAAGCCTTCTAGGAGCAAGCTGCCTCTAAGTCTCTTTTTCTTTACAACATGCTGTTTTCTACAGCCAATTTGGGATCTATCATTGCACAATGTTCAATTAATTTTGTCATCTGTTTTCTTAATAAATGAAATTAGTCTGTGAATGTGAAAAGGCAGCACCTTTTAAAAGTTGAATTCGTGGGAGTAGTGACTGCAAGAGTGGTTATTAGAGGCTAGAAAGGTCAGAGGGAAGGGGGACACAGGAATAATAGATAAAGGGGACCAAATACAGTAGTTAGATGGAAGGAATATAGGTTGCAGTGTTCTGCAGCACATCAGGTGACCACAATTTACACTTTATTATATATTTTATGAAGACCTAGAAAAGAAGAGTTCAAGATTTCCTATCACAAAGAAATGATAAATGATTAAAGAGTTAGAAATGCTAGTTACCCTGATTTGATTATTATGCATTATGTAAATGTGTCTACTTATCACACTGTACTCCATAAATATGTACAAATATGTCAATTTAAAATTTTTAGATTATTTTTAAAAGAATAGTACCTTGGTTGTCTCAATATCTTTTTTTTTCATTAAGTTTATTGGTATTCTTTAGGTATACAGTACAGTTACATTCATCATTGGGATCTTGTACCTTTACATGATGTCAGTATCTTGTTATTTGAATCAAAGGAAAAAGTGTCATGTGGTCATAGCCCCAAATTCTGAATCATGAACCCAGTTGAGAACAATTTATGTGCTTACATTAAGCTGCCAGTATCCTTCATCAATAAGCATAATCTATCAAGCATCTACCATGTGCTGGGCATAACAAAAGAATCTCTCTTTATACATCTCCACACGACATTGCTTTCTAGCCTATAAAATGCTTCTACATACTTTGTCATTGATGCACGTAACAATCCTGTAAGGAAAGCATCTTGGTGACATCTGCTTCTGATGAGAATCATGGAACCTCACAGATACCAAGTGGATGCCCTTGGCCACTTAGCCAGGGCTGAACATGAGTCGAGACTAGAACATAGGTCTCCTGACCAGCTCCATTCCAAGCTATTTTTTCTCAACACTGTAGTGACTCTGATTAGTAGGACACATATTATCATACCACAAGGTAAACTTGCTATTTCCCTCGGGAAAGGGGTACAGCAATCAAGATGGTCCAGGGCAAAGCTGCCTTGGAGGCTCTGGGCCTGGTGACTAGGAAGAAGAAGAAGACAGATTAGATAGGGTAAGTCCAGAGGAAGAACATCCGCAGTGAATGCAAGAAGTTCCACCTCACACAGCAGAGTCTGACTGAATCCTGAGTCAAACACAGGAGGAGGGACGGCTTTGGCCTCTTTCCTCAGGTCAGTTTCCCACCCAATCAGAGCTCTCTCCAGAAGTGCTAGGACCTCGAACTGCTCACGGCCTCCAGCAGAAGCATTTCTAGAACAGAGTATCCTTAAAGAACTACAGAACATACCTTTATGAAGTATTTAATGAAGGTTATAGAATGTAGCCATTTTAATGAAGTAGATCATGGTTATATAACACAGATATAAACCTATTTTGTTCACTGAATCTGTCCAACAAAGTGGCCCTCTCTCATTGTCTTTGTACTCAGTCATTAATTTCTGCTCAATTTCAAGGGACAGGAAGATACAACTGACCAGGACTTCACATTCTTTTTGAATAGTCTAGAATGCATCTCCTAAAACACAGATTTAGAAAACTAGTGGATCTCCCTAACACAATGCTGTCTCGTTCTCAGAGGCCTTCTAAGATTTGTAAGTGAAATTACATATAGTTAACATTACCTTGAGCATTCCTTAAATAGCCCAGAAAGTTCAGGACTGTCTACATTTTATGTATATACGATTCTGGATCAGTTCCTCTAACCCTTAGCCTGTTTCCTTTCAGTTGTCAATCAGCTATTCAAGTTCTTTCTCCATAATAATGATCGATTCTTTACCTCTCACTTGCATGGTCTCCCAAACAACATGGTTTCTGTTTTGTTGGTGGTAAGAATGCTTTACACTTATCCATTCCATAGTTCCATCAACAGGCAGCCATTACTAGTTCAACATAAGCATGCAGAGAGTTACTGCCTGTGAATTCAGTGGCTGATTGTGATAGGCCAGGTTTTCTTGACCATTGTCTTCTCTACCGTTTTTACTGATAGTCTCTACTGCCCCCTTTGCAGCTAATAAATGGAATTCCAAGGGTCTTAAAGAGAAGTAAAGGTTGTAGAGGAAACTAGGGATTCACTGTCTGCTCTAGAGGAATCTGTAGGACACTGTTTAACTGTCATCTTCATTTACATATTTCTCTATTCCACAAACGTTTGTTGAACACCTACAAGGCAAATAATGTAGATACAGCAGTTATGGTACTTCTCCTCAGAGCCAGTTAGGGATTGGGGTGGGAAGGACACAAAACACACGCTAATTAAAATACAGCATGGTAGGTGCAATAGCAGAAAGTGTGGGGTATTATGAAAGCTCATAGGAGAAAATCTTAAATGAGATTAGGGAAGTGAGTCTTTAAGGAAGGCTTGCAGAAACAAGTGAAATGGCAGCAAAGGAAGGCAAAGAAAAAAAGGAAGAAGTCAGGATTAGCAGCATACATAAAGATGCACAGTAAGGAACAGCCAGTAGGAAACGAAGGCTGAAGAAAAAAAAAATCAATGGAAATACAGGTCAGCTGGCCACCGGAGCTCCTTTGAGAAAGAAGGTTTAGTAACAAGACTAGAGATAGAAGCCAACTGTAAGAGGCTGACAAATAAACCAGTGTAAAGAGAGTAGAAAAGCATTGGTGGACCATTGATTTATAGCTTATCCTGCATAGAAAACTTCAGAAGTTTAATACATCACAATTTTAATACATGGTTTAGTGGCTTTGAGAAAGGACTATTTAAATTCCCACAACTCTGCCACTAGCCAACTCCAGCCACTGGGAAACTGATCTCTTATAAACATAGATTTGCAAGAATTTACACAGACTCTGACAATGTAAATAAAAAGGGTAAACTTGGGGCCCCCTCTGTGTTTCTGGGGCTGATGTTGGTCCAGCTGGTCTGACAGAAGTGGGAGGCAACACAAGGTGTGACCTCTGAGGTGCCCGGAAAGTACCCAAACCCCATATTATTCTCAGCAGTACAAGAAACACTCTGAAGAGAGAGGAAGAACTTCAGGGTTAGCTGCTCTATTTTCTGTTCATCGCCAGATTATTTTAAAAATACAAGCATTCGGCTCCCGACCCAGCCGCCATCACTCAAGTGCCGGGAGGTAGCCTGGGCCCTGATCCACTGCAGGAAGGAGAACCACACCAGCTCCCGACCCAGCCGCCATTGCTCAAGCACCGGGAAGGTAGCCGTGAGGGTGCCCCTGAACCCCCATGAACCCCCCCACACACACTCTCAGACCTCCTGACTGTGCCAGTCTTTGGACTCACTCTGCAGAGGCAGAGGTGGTCATCAAGGGTATTTTTCTGAGTTCCCAACTTTGAACATCTTTAAAGAAAGGGTGTGGGAAACCTGTAATAGAACAGTGGAGTTCAACCATTCAGAAGGTTGGGGAACTCAATCTGGGCCTTGCAGCCCGAGGTCAGTCAGCATCATGGGGTTCAGCCATTAGCTAACTGAGATCAGGGGTCTTGCATCCTCGCTCTGTCTGAGCCATTAAGTGGTAAATGCACTATATTGAAATTTTGTTCACTGCAGACATGTTCTGGACTGCTTCTTGATTTCAATTTAATTCAAAACAGAAATAATTTCCCAGATAACCATAGAGATAGTGAGCAAAACGGAAGTCGTGATTCGAGACTCTAGAGCAGAAACTGACAAAAACATAGATGAGCTCAGGACCATGATAGAAGCCATGAAGGCCCAGCATGAGAAAGAAATGGAAAAAATAAACGTCCAACATAGGAAAGAAATGGAATCCATAAAACAGATTCAAACAGATATCCAGGAGATTACACACTCTATTGAAAGTGTACGCAACAGAATAAAAGAATGTGAAGATAGGCTCTCAGATATAGAAGATAAGATTGCAGTCAGTGACCGTGAAAAGAGAGGTCTCTTAAAAACAGTAAGAGATCATGAGAAATTGATCCAACAACTCCTAGATAATGCAAACAAGAATAACATAAGACTGATAGGAATCCATGAAGTAGCAGGAGAAAATACAAATGACTTTAAAAAGCTGTTCACAGAATTAATGACAGAAAACTTCCCAAACAGAGGGGAGGAATTTGACATTCAGATAACTGAGACATATAGGACCCCAACTGGCTACAATAAAAAAAAATCTACACCTAGACATATAATAATCAAGATCCCAGAAACCCAACAGAAGAACAAAATACTACAAGCAGTAAGAGAAAAGAAACAAATCACATACAAAGGAAGGTTAGTTAGTCACTAACCCCACACCAGCCTAACACCAAGAAAAGACGAAGAGGGGTTACTCTACTCAGTAGTCAACTTGCAAGCAGAAGTGTGAAATCAAGAGCTAAACGTTTCTTTATCTTTGGTGATGCAAATTTTTTAAATGATGTAAAATACTCAGAACTGTTTTGGATAAAATTTTCATCTCTACTTCTCTAAAGTGATTCAGCCTCCTAAGGCCAAAAATGACTTTCATGAGGATATAATATTTTCTAAGGTACCTCCAATTTGTGGGTGGAAGTTATGGTGGCCCCTTATCCCAGGAATAGCCATTCTTTTAATCTAAGGTAAGAGCTGAAATCAATTATAAAAACCAAACAATAAAAGGCTTGCACATCCATAAAAATCTAGTATCAGTGGCACCAAGCAAACAGCAGTGAGAGTTGAAGCCAGTTGCTTTATAGTTCAAGAATCACAAAGTGGTCATCTTTAGCTGACTGGGTCCAACTCATGGTGGAATTCTCTTTGGCCAGGTAAATCTTGCTTTTCATCTGAATTTCAATGTCTTTAAACGGGACCCGTTCTAGTTTGCACAAACCTCACAACTCCCAATTATTTATATCTAGAACTAATTGCACCTTACTACTTTCCTGGTTCCTTCACGCATGTGAGCTCAGGACCCCTGGTTTATGTAAACTAACATAAAAAACAAACAAGCAGCTTTATGGAACAGCATTCTGAACAGACTCCTAACAAAACAGCAGCACAAAAACACCAGTCAGGATCACAAGTCCTTGGATACAATAGAACCATGGTTTGAAACCATCTTTAACACAACCTGTCTCGAGTTGCTGCTGCCTGCTGGTCTCATGCAGACTGCTGCCGCACTGTCCCTAACACAGGGATGTCTAGGAAAGCAAGCTTGGCAACCAGTGTCCAACTCTGGCTGACAAAGGAAACAATCCCTCTACTCAGTGAACTGTGGCATAAGCACCCTATCTGTGGTATCCAACTGACAACACTCCACATGGAGCAATTCATACCCCGCACTCAGACAGTCAGGCCACCTGGGAGCTGTTTGGGATACCTATAGCACCCAGTTCAGAAACATTGTCACCATCAGTTTATAGGGGTTAAGCTGAGGACTTATGTTCCCACCTCAGTTCTTCATGACTTCCCACATCTTACACAAAATCCAAGAATCAGAAAGCTAACACTCAAAGGAAAGGTTTAAGTCATCTCAATTTCCTCATTCCTCCAACTTGTTCACAAATGAGAAAATCGGCCCAGCATGCTGAAATGGTGCACTCAAAGGCTCATCATACAAGTCTCGTAACAGGAACTAGAACTAAATCTCTAAGACAGTGATGTGGCCTCAAGAACAGAGAGCTGCTCTTCGAAACCAGCCTCCTCCTGGGGCACAGCTGCCTCCAACACCCCTGGTCTTCTGAGGGTTGGCCCAGTTTCTGGATTGGACTTCTAGGACCCAGTGGATGGATCAGCTTACTCCAGTTCCTCATTGGGGTTTGGGTCAAAGCCCACTGGTAAGAAAGGGCTCCTTGCTCTGGCTGGCCTCCACGTGTATATTTCCCTCACGGGTATGGTGGGGAATACTGGCTGGCTGGGCAAAACTCTGGAGTCTGGACTCTCTGTGGCAGATGCAGATTTCATCTACAGGATGAACTGCTACTCTTCTGCTCCAAGGCACCCACCACAAAAGCACTGTTTTCCTGCACCACTATGCCCTTCCCTCTTGCTGCCCCTCTGAATGTTGCTATAGCAGGACCCATCTGGATCAAATTAAGTAAAATTCTCTAGGACTGCTTGCCCTGTTTTATTTCTGTGTGGTTTCAAAACCTTTACATTATTGACTGCCCACTTATTTCAGATAAAATAGTCAAATACAGTGATTAAGGTCCTATCTTTAAAATATAAGACTATTCTTTGCAGGAATATATGGCCTTTTTATAGTTTTTAAAGAAAAGTTATGCTGGATTTCAATGTTTAATGGTGACATATAAATAAAAGAGGTTGAAGAGGCGTAATTAATTTTCTCTACTTCTAGTTCTTTAATGTTTGCCAGAACAGATCTAAGGTAGCTTGCTGATATGTTACTGAGTTTGAAATTTTCCCTTTGTGATCTATAGTGATACTGTGATTCACAGAATCTGTGTCCTTACTCTTCCTAATAATAGCTGACATTTGTCATGAGGAGTTTATAATCCTATGTAAAGGGCCCCATTCAATATGCATACCACGGTCAGTCATTAAGAAAGCAGCAACTCAGTGGAAAACAGCAGAAGAGGATCCCTGTGTATCAGAAATCATGGCTAAGTCAGTATCACTTCTGCCTGTGCTTCTCTGGATAGCAGCTCTATACCATAAACCTTGGCCATAGAGTAACTGGTTTAGCCAACCCAAACCTGAGCCTATCACCATACTGGGTGTCATGAAGAAACTGGAAACAGCCCAATTGCCCATCAACTAACTGGAGACTGGATAAAGAAGATGCGGGTTTTTTATAAAATGGAGTACCACTCAGCTATAAAGAATGAGAAACGAGAGAGATTTATAGCTAAGTGGATGCAATTAGGTCATGCTCTTAAGTGAAATTAATAAGTTACACATGTACAAATAACAAACAGTTTTTCTGTTGTGAAAAAGTGTAAATAAAGATTAAAATGTATAATTGATATTGTGTAATAGGAAGAAAAGTCTAAAAATATAGAGGAAGTGAGAGATGTAGGGGAAAGGTAAAAAGGGAAAAGAAAAAATATGTGAAAAGGATAAACGTAGTAATAATGTCTTTGTAAACAGGGAAGGATGGAGGGGCTGTAGGAAGGGCTGAGGAATGGGGAAAAAATCAGAACCTGGTAAATCATGTATAGGTACAAGATCGCAATGATGAATGTAACTGTATTGTATATCTACTGTGTGCCAATAAATTTAATAAAGATTTAAAAAATTGGTCTTTGAGACATCAAAAATTTGGTAGGGGCTTCTGGAGAAGGCCCCTGACAGTGAGCTGAAGTCAGACCTCCCTCTTCTCAACAAAGTGTTGTGGATATGAGGCCTAGCACTGTTATCAAGCCTCACCAATGAAAGAAGCCAGTTCAGGACAAAGTTCAGCCACAGAAGGCAAGCTGTAGAGGAAATGGGTTTTTGCGATCACACCTGTTGACTCAAACTTCAGTGGTACAGACAAGATGGCAAGGCTGGCACAAGACAAGGGTCCCTCCTCCACTCTGACTGTGGGTGCCCAGCATCCTACAGGGCTTCCTGATGCACTTTGTAAGGGAAACAGCTTTGTCATCCCTGGGGAGACTGCCTTCCTGACAGGCGGCAGGAAGGGCAAGACTTGTAGGGTAAGACAAAGAGGTTGGAAAATAAGAGTGTGTGTGTGTGTGTGTGTGTGTGTGTGTGTGTGTGTGTGTGTGTGAAGATACATACACCAATCAGGATCACAAAGCAGGAGCAAGGTAGGGTCTGTGCAGGGATTTCTCCCAGAAGCTCAAAGGATGGGAAGGAGCTCAGGGGCACACGTGGTGAAGTGTTAGCAGGAGTACTTACTAGAAGGGGCAAATGAAACATGAAAAGCATGGATAAGTCAAGGTAAGGCCAAACTTTTACCTGAGAAAGTGGGCAATATCCATGTTAGTTAGGGCTGCTTTTAACAAGACACAGAGTAGCCAGCTAATTACACTTGGGCATTTCCATGCTGCAGTCTTACAGCTGAAACACTGAACCCCAATAAATGACTTCTGGAAGCTGGAAATCATTATAATTAAGAGTGTCTTTGGTTTAAATGAGCCCTCTCCTTCCCCACACCTCATGTACAGCAAATATTTGTGAGGCTCCCTCTTACACAGTAAGCTAGAATTAAAGAAACATGTGTCAAGTTTTTACCAATTGCTCATAGTGGCCCCTCTGTAAATACTTCATTTCTGTTGTCTTGCTACCCTACTAAGTTCTAACCATGAAATTTCCCCCAGCAAATACTCATTCCCAGGTTCCCACCAAATCCAGTTCAGGGAGCTCCCCAAGGAGCACTACTCTCCTAATTTAAGTACAAATCAAAAAGCAATAGAAGTCTCTGCCCTCAGGCAGGCTCCAGTGGTGGTCAAACATATTTGAAAGAACTGATTCTAAAGGATGTAAATCAATGTTCCCCTTAATGATTTAAGTGGATGGGATTTCAAAGCACATTTATGTATAACATACACAAATGAACCGAGGAACTCACCTTGAGTGGCAGAAAAGTGTGGAAGGAAGCCTTACTAACAAATGTTTACACAAAACATAATGATGATGAAAGTCCAACATTATGTATAATGAGACGCTTACTGTAAAAGGAAGGGAAAGAATGGTGTGAGAGCTCAGGATAAATTTGCACCACAAGATCTCACTGTCACTCTATCTACTAGGAACAGGACATGGAATGATTAAACAAGAGGAAACAATTCAGGTGACAGCCAGAATTTATTCTCTACTTAGCCCTGGTCTGACCTTCACACAGAGTCAAATTAGAAACCTTGGCCTGTATCCAGAGGACAGAAGTCATAAGATCTAAAGGAGATGGAAGGGGAAAACATTCTAGTTGGTTCAAAATACAGTAAGAAGCCAGAAACAGCCAAACACACCTGAAATCCCAGCCCTGAAGGAGGCTGAAGCAGGAAGATTACAAAGTGAGTCTCACCTGAACAATGTAGTGAGATCGTATCTCAAAATAAAAACAAAAAAGAGCCAGAAATGTAGTTCAGTGGTACAGCATCCCTGCGCTTAAACCCCCAGCCCTAAAAAATTTACAGTAAGAAAAATCCTGGGCAAAACTTGTCTTAAGCTAAACTCCAGTCAGTGACAAGTTCCCTTTTCCTCAACTGAAAGTTTTGTTTGCAAACTAATTTTGAATAATATTGAGCAGTCAATTTTTCATAGTAAGGGTGTCATACAAGAACTGTGACCTTAGGACTGTGGAATTTTATGTGCTCACTACACTGTATGACCAGGTAACTTACATGTGAATGTAAATGAGGAAAAGGGCAGTCTTCCCTCATGAGAACATAGGTCCTTAGGCCGATCAACAGCATACTACTGAGAAACCCAAGGACTTTACCTCATACAAAAACAACAGAAGGCAGTATGTGGAAAGGTCAGAGCCTGTCTGCTGGGCTCTACCAGCAGGCAGATGCACTAGGGCAATGGCTAAGATGAATCACGCCAGAGGAGCCATTGCGCTTCGCTTCCTCTCAGCCCACTGCACTCAGGAGGCTGAGCCTGTCTGCAATCACATATCCCTGCCTTGGCAGGCCTTGGGAAGAAGGCGGAGCTGGGGCACAGACTTTCTTTCCAGCTACGAGGGTGGATGACCATGGATGCCTGATGGGATTTTTCTAGTGTAAGACACATTTGGAGAATGAGAGTAGAGTCCTAGATCAAACAAGTCTCATCTCAGCCATGACAATCTGATTCACACCACTGTCCACAAGGCCTTGTCTGATCTGGACCCCACTGCCTCCCTCTCACTCAGCTCTCCACACCTCAGGATCACTGCTGTTTCTGGAACACATCAGGGCATTACAGCTGCAGCTGTGGCTGTGCCCAGGACACCCCCCGGTCACTCCTGAGAGGCTTCTTAGACCTCTCAGGTGAGCCTATGACCTATTACACCAACCATCTTCTCATCACCTCCCCAACACACACACATACACACAGCACACGCACAAACCTCTTTTTCCTTATCTTTAAACTTTTTCTTCTTCAGCTTAGCAAGATGGTACACGCCTATAATCCTAGCACTCTGGGAGGCTGAGGCAGGAATACGAAAGTTTGAGCCAGGCCTGGGCAACACCCTTTCTCAAAATTTTAAAATAATACAGAGAGGCTGGGGATGGAGCTCAGTGTAGAGTACCCCTGGGTTTGATCCTCAGTACTGAAAAAGACCCCGGTTTTTCCCCCTTCTTAGCAGTTCATCTTCTACTTACACATATTTTACTTATTATGTTGTCAATCTCCCCAAACAGAATGTGAGCTCCCCAAGAAGAGGGAATTGTATCTCTTCATTCATTGCGGCATCCCAGTGCCTGTAGTGTGCCTGCAACCTAACAGGAATTCACTGTTTGTAGAATGGTACCCAGATGGGTGGGAAGGAGGGCAGGAGTATGGTCTGCGGTCTGCAGTGCTATAGTTAGAGGCTCTGTCTGCCTCCAGGGGACTCTGGCTGCATAAGCACACAAGCCAGGCCCAGAAAGCACAGAGGGCCCAGAGCCTATGTGGATGCGCTCACTCCACAGCAGAGCTGCTCAAGTGGGTGCCCTGAGCATCAGTATCACATGGAGGAAGAAGCACAGGTACAGTCACCCTCTCTAACCCTTCATCTACAATCCCTGAGAAAAAGAAAGCAAGATTCCCTATTACAAAATATCACAGTGTAACTCATCCAGGAGAAAAGCTGGTGCTCCCATGTGAGTTCCAGCAAATTCCACTAGAGGGCAACGTGGGCAGAATGTTGGGTGAATTCCCAGCAACACCTTAGGGAAGTTCCTACCCACTATCCCACCCTCCTGTTCTCTGCTCAGTTCTCCTCCCCTTGCTCCCTCTTCTGTTTTAGCCTATTTTCCACCATTAATCTACAATCTGCTCTCAAATGGTTCATGCTTATCCACTTAACCACTCCAGCCTTGGAAGCTTTTATGTATACTTCTTTCTGCCAGAGTTCAATACTTCCCCTTTCTTTGGAACTTTACCTCAAACATACTTCTTCCACAGGAAACCTGGCCTGATCCCATCTGCACCTACACCATGATGCACCATCATAAGACACACGTCATTTTAACATAGTGGGTAGACCACATGTAGGCAGAGTCACATACACAGCTCTGGGCATTGGCCAGATAAATGTTTATTTCATATATATGATATACAAGTGGCCACATCCCATCCAAGAGAATTCATAACTCTATAAAACAGTATTGGCTGCCAAGGGTTAAATTAATGAGCCAAGAGACTAGATAAAACAATACCCACCTTTGTCTTCTGATTTCCCTTTTTTCCCCTAGCAGCCAATTTAAGCCCCAGAAAGTTTTCTGAACAGAAAAGTTTTAGAAAACCTGAAGCAAATATTATTCAAAGGCTTAGGTAAATGCCAATAAAAAGTTTAGTGGTTGCTTCAAAAGTTCTTTACTTCAGGCCAGGGATTTAGCTCAGTGGTTCCGACACCTGCCTTGCAAGCACAAGGGCCGGAGTTCGATCCCCGGTACCAAAAAAAAAAAGCTCTTTACTTCAAACTTTGATAACATTTTCAATTTACCTTAAAAATAAAATTAAGACTACTTGTAGAAGCACTAGCTAAAAACAAGCCCAGGATATTCTTTTATAAATATGAAAGTCTTCATCCATAAAGTAAAATTGCTTTCAGGTTGTTAGAGAAAAGGGCAGCAGTAACATTCTGGCAAACAATTACCCAAGGGGAGAGCAGAAATAAAATCCCTAGGACACCCCACAATGTCACCTCTGCAACTAGACCACTCTGAACCAGGGGTGTCCTACAGTTAATAAATATGTGAAAAATGTAAAAAAGTAGTTTGGGGTCAAAAAAAAAAAATAAAGCTACCCAATCTTTTTAGAGTCCCATTTCTGAAACATTCCTATTCCTCACACATTTAAAAATGAAACTACCTATATGCAAAACTTCAGATGCCATGTTTTTCACTGAAAATATTCATCCCTCCAATATTCTAGTGTGGCTCCCTACACCCAGAGCTATAGCAAAAGGAAACAGGGATTCCCTGAACACAACCCCGCTAAAACTGTGACCAAATACTACTCCATCACAGACAGCAACGCTGTATTAGTCATCTGAACACTGCACAACTTCAACAAAGATATTCATGTACGGTACATTCATGACCATCCGAGAGCGCTATTAACTCACCTAGTCTCAGCATTTCTCCTGCTACTCAATCACAGCCACAGCTTGACAGTATCCTGGTACTCACACAGACTTGAGGAACATTTACAGCCACTCTGTCTCAACTTCAGGAAGAGTTTGTCTTCCTCTAAAACAATGCATACTTTAATTTTGAAAAACCCAGCAGAAGCTGACCAAACAAATGCAGAGGAGACACTGGTCAACAGGTTACTTTAAAAGTTGTCTTGCTTGTTTTTCTGGGTTTCGTCACCTGTCGTGGAATGCATTATGTGGCCTTTAATTGTGGGTCTGGAGATGTCTCCATGTCCACAATGGGGAGGGACTGGTGGCTGCCTGTACTTGTACCTGCCAACTACAACTACCCAGAAGCACTGGGTTACCTGTGATAGGCAGACAAGAGGTATTTTCAAAATCAAGCTTAAGTCTAATGTTTCAACATGCTAGAGGGGGGAAAAAAACCAGACACCTAAAGGGGAAAAAAAGTAGTGGCTCCATTCACAAATGCCTGGGTGCGGGGGAAACCCTCATTCCTATTTGGCCAGTATAAACATGAATGTCTATTAATAGCAAGTTAGTTAAGTGTTGCTTACAGGTTTTCTTGTTCTTGGGAAAACT
Source organism: Fukomys damarensis (assembly GCF_012274545.1). NCBI lineage: Eukaryota > Metazoa > Chordata > Mammalia > Rodentia > Bathyergidae > Fukomys > Fukomys damarensis. Next base: position 37,435,182 of record NW_022900921.1, on the reverse strand, counting down.
AGGGATCATATTTGGATAGAGGTGCTATGTAAAATCATTAGCCTTTTGCTTTGAAGAGAATTTAAGAATTTAAAGAATGCAAGTGTGAGTATACCCAGGCATATACAATGTACGCATGTATATGTTATATACCATTTCCATACATATGATCTACATCATCTCCATACACACAACCTAATAGTCTCTTGAGGACTTTATTCACCTAGGCATTTGCCCTTATCCAACTCCACCACGTTGATTCTGTCCACCCTACAATGCCCATTACAAGTGTTCTACCTCTCCATGAAGCCTCTTCTCACAGGAGTGAGGAGTAAGTAAATATATCATCTCAGACTCTTCCATTACCCCTCGCAGTACGTCACTGAAATTTTCTTGGTAACATTTTCTGGTACTTATCACAATTGTCCTTATATTATCCTTGATTGTAAAATCTTATTTCTCACTAAGTGATATGCTTTTTATTTTATTTTATTTTATTTTATCCTCTGAAGCAATAACACTCTGCCTCCAGCCTATCAGGCATCCAGCAAAAAAATAGTAATGAGAATATAATGTACAAGCTCCCTGAAGTATGCTACACCTGGATCAAATTCCATTTATGCCACTTTCTGGTTTTGTAGACTTGCAGGTTCTTTAACCTTCCTGAGCAATTTTGCACTTCTGTAAAGTGAGAACAGCATCATCTACGTCATAGAATTGTTATCAAGATTTTAGGAGAACCATGACAAGCAAATAATATACTGTCTAATGCACAGTGTGTTCTCAAGCATTATGACTGACCCGAGTTAAAATCAAGTCCCCATTTTTAATTGGGGGAGATTAAAAGAGATACCGAATCAATATCAATTTACAAACATCTATATGTAACTAATTCACAAAGGTGTAAAGAGGCATGAGTTTATACCTTAGAATTAGTCATCTTTTGTGTTCATTCACAAAAGTGTTATCTCCTCAAATTCTGACTCGCCTGACCTTAAGATTATGAAAACTTCCTTAGGAACTAATGGTCAAAGACATCAAGAGGATCTCTTCCTGAAAGTGTAGGATTCTAAATTCTGAGGATTTCTCACACCTTGATTCACTGGCAGTTTCAAGGATAATGTATTACAAAGCACGAATATTATGTCTAAAGCGAGGACAGATCTCACATTTCCCTAAATTGGGCCTCTGTGTTAGCTGCAGGCAGAATGAAAAGCATGAAGAATGAGCACCACAATGAGGCTGCAGGCAGGGGAGGACAAAGAGAGAATCCTAGAGACAAAGACTACACACAGGTTCCAGGTCCAAGAAGGGAGGAAAAAGGAAGCCCCCAGAGTCAAGCAAAGGCAGAGAAAGCCACAAGCATTATAAGGTATGAAGTGTACCTCCCCAACCAGCAGGCATTCTTGATTTTGGAGAGTTCTCCAAAAATGGGAAACTAAAAAGGCATCTACATAGGAATTCTCATATCCTCCTCCCCCTGCTCCTTCCCTTCCCTTCTTGGCACAGTGAGGGATTTAACCCAGGGCCGTTAGCATGCTACACAAACACTCTCTAACACTGAGCTCCCCCTACAGCCACAGCCCCTTTTAAAATTTGTATTTTGAGACAGTGCCTCACTAAGTTGCACAGGCTGACCTCGACATTGTGATCCTCCTGCTTCACTCTCTTAGGTAGCTGGGATTACAGGCATATATGCCACTATACCTGGCTAAGGGGACATTCTCTTAAGCCACTCCTTTCATGGCAATTAGAATGCCCAGGTCATCCATGCTCAGACCCAATTAAAACCTGCTATTTAAAGCAGTCTCAGAATTTGAAATGAGAACATCTACTCATCCTTCTATCCTACTTTGAGGAAAAAGAGCAGCAGACCGAGGCTAAAGAGCAGGGAGACTGAAGTAGCTACTGTATTTGTGCAGTAGTTTAACCTCACTGAAGAGCTTTATGTAAAAAAAAAAAAATCTAACTCCTAAGTTCATGAATATAGTCTTCCAATTCTTCCTAGGAACTGCAAACTAAGACACTCTAGGTACACACAGGGATCAAAACTTGGGATATTCACCCAGAGCAGTGGGGAGAAGAGAGCAGGTAAGAGCAGGCAACTGGGACTTTTGGCCCTAGAAACAGTCTGGTAGCCTAGAGGCTAAAGGATCTGTCCAGACCTCCACAGGTGACTCTCTGTCCTTTTTTGGTGATCAGGGCTCTGCACCGGAAGCACAGGGAGTGTGCCTGAGCTGCCAGTCATGGAGGTGCTCCAGAGCTTCACAGTGTTAAGCAACCCCCGGTTAGGGAGGCCTAGGGCCATCTTATCAGATGTTTTTTTTCTCCAACTCTCTGCCATCACAATATGGCCATTAGAAAACCAGATCCTCCTCTTCTATGTGCACCCACATTTGGCTATCTAGCATCTTAGAGCAAGGCACTACCACCTAGATCACTGCATTCTCCCCACACCCAGGGAAAGTGGGTGGCAATCCTAATTTCTATAAATTGGGGCACAAGAAAGTAGTTAGAAGCATATTCAACAGTGCCCTGAAAGATGCATGAGACTCACCCATGCCCACCCAGAATAATCTCCAGACACACACTCACTTGCTGGCCTTGTTTCATCAACTGCTTATTACACACCCCAAGAAAAATATTTCCTCTACAGCCTACCCACATCCTTATCAGTAGCACATTCAACAAAATCATCACAAGAGTGATGAAATTTGTGCCTGCATGAAAAAGATATGTTTATTTCATCTGATTCTGTAGGCTCAGAAAGAAATGAAAATGTTTACAAAACACCTTGATCATTGTGGCCTGACAGTCCCAAGATGCTTCTTAATCTCTAGTGCACAATCCTGTTGACTTCCAAGATTAACTTTCTTTCTGTCTTTCTGTTCAACCCTTCTTTAGTCCCATCAGTCTTCTCTGACCTTTCTCTGTGAGGGAACTATTTCAGGAGACTCTGTACCTGAGACTGACAATGCACTCAGAGGCATTTTCCAGGTTTCTACCAGACCCAGCAGACACTCTCCCTCTGTCCCTGAGTAAGGTCCTGCCCCTGCAAAGGAAGAAAAGGTCCATGCCTCAATGAAGCTAGGAAAATCCCCCTGCTCAGCACCTGCCAAAAGCCCCACCAGGAGCATGGTACATTCACCCTCTGTGGTTCCCTCAGTCCTTACCAAAGCTCTGGAAGGTGGATCCCATTATCCCCAAGATAAAAGTAGGAACCTGACCTCTAACCATTACTGTATTTATTATTTATTTGGGGGGGGTACCGGGGATAGAACTCGGGTCCCTGACCCTGCAAGACAGGTGGCAGAACCACTGAGCTAAATCCCCAGCCCACATTACTATATTTATTCAGCTGGCAGGCTGGAATTTGAACCGAGGTATGCCTCACTCCAAATTAGTTGGCTCTTTTCCTCATACCATACCATGAAAGTATTCTTGGTTCGACAGACAGAAAGCACAGAGGGGGTGGGCTGGAAAAAAAAAAGAAAGCACAGAGGGGGCATTCTGGAAAAATAATAAGAACACCTAGCAATCCACCTTCCTTTAAAGCCAAGCAGAGTGATGAGCCTAGCTGTGAACAAATGCTGCTGGGGTGGGGGCACAATGGCATAAGAGATAGGGCTAGGGTGGAGATTTTCCAAGTCTTTTGCCATGGCAAATGCCATTCAGGATCTCCCTAAACAACTACACACAAAAAAAAGTATAGCAAAATGGGTCTTTCTATCACACAGTAGACATTTTTATGTTTCTAGTATAAATTTTATAAAAAGTTTAGTCTTAAAACAAAAATGTTTGTCTTCTCATTTCTCTTTTAGAATCATGTAATTTCAGCATTGGAAAGACCTCTGATAACATCTAACCTCATTTCACAAGCAAAGAAAACCAGGCAGCCCAAGGAAGCTGCACACCCTAGCCCAAAAGCACATGCCTGGCTGACAGGCAGCAGGGCAGGGGCAATGAATGCCGCTCTCAGGACTCAGCGAGCACTGAGCTCTGTCGTGCAGTGATTCACATGCAAACCTCTCTCCGCATGTACCTCCAATGAAAACACTGAATCAGCACTTAGGAAGCGAAGAAACACCAAATGCTGGCTGCATTAAATATGCTGCCACCTGACTATGGTCTATTCTAAACTGAACTCAACATAAACAGAGTCCTGACATTTTATAGCTTTCAAACCTTCATGTAAAGCTGAACATGATCTCCAGTTTAAAAAACAACAACAGGGCCAGGGATTTAGCTCAGTGGTTCCGCCACCTGCCTCGCAAACGCAAAGACCCAAGTTCGATCCCTGGTACCAAAAAATAAAAAATAAAATTAAAAAAAAAAAAACAACAACAGCCAGGTGTGGTGGCACACACCTGTAATCCCAGCACTTGGGAGGCTGAGGCAGGAGGATCGCTGTGAGTTCGAGACCAGCCTGGGCTACATCGTGAGTTCCAGAGCAGTCTGAACTACCTAGTGAGACCCTTCCTCAAAAAACAAAAGCAAAAAGAAAAACAAAACCAAACCAAAAAAAAAAAACAAAAAAAAAACCCCAAAACAACAACAACAAAAAAACTAAACTAATTAAACTCTCAATTGCCCAAGGAAAGCTATCCAGTGGTGGAGTAAATTTCTCTATAAAATTTCTAGAATTTCTAGTTAATGAGGCAACATAAGATATTTCCCAAGCTGAAATCCATGGAATTTCCAAGCTCCCTCCACTGCCAACATGCTGTTTCTTTTCTCAAGCCACTGCCATCTTCTTACCATTCAGTCATCGCTGACTAGTCTCTTGGGACTGAGTGGCTACTCATTTTCCACATCTTGCTGTCTTCTCATCTGTGCTTCTCCCAGATTCATTTCCATTTGGTTTTGTTAAGCTCCCCCAGCTTTTTTTCGTACCAGAGCTCAAACTCAGGACTTTGCGCCTGCAAGGCAGGTGTAGTACCGCTGAGCTAAATCCCCAGACCGAGCCTTTGCTTTTAAGGTGGCAGAAGATGGTTTCTTAAAAGGACAATATCCAGAGAGTGCCATCTTCTACTTTCCATTCCCTTGCTACAGCTCAGAGACTTTTGTCATTATGTAGCTTTACCCTATTTTCAAAGTTACATTTAAAAAAGTAATAATTTCACGAACTTTTCAGAGAAACAATCAGAGATCTCAATATATTGTGGGTCAAGTTCCTTTCTGAATCCCCCCCTCCCAAGAAAAACATCATTTCTGAACATTTGTAGGGGGTGAGTGACGTGTCCCCTGCTCTGGACCTCATCTGTACCCAAAGCCCACATGCTCTTGTACTGTACAGCCAGCAAGTCCTCCACCCCCAACCCCTCAGCCTAACAACAGGAAAGAATTTACCTACTGATATCAAACAAATTCCTTCCAGGTGGGAGCAGACATTTCCAGCAAACTATATCTCACCCCTGTAAAAAGGAGCCTCATTTTCTGTTCAGGGGCTGTAGACCTCAGACTCACTCAATGCTATGCATTTATGGCCCCCTTCCTCAGTCTTCTTGTGGCCCACGGACCTTTAGGATAAAGGGGGGGCCTATGGAATATTAGCGGACAATGCCCACTGACACAGTGAACCTCACTGCCCCACAATCACTTCTGCCCTGACAGCCACCAGGTCCTGACGCCTCCCATTCCACGGTGCTCCTCCTGCCCCATCACCCATTCTCCTTTAGCTCACGATGTGGCTCCTTTATGTAGCTATCTGCATAGTTCCTTTTCCCAAAGCACAGCTCTATCACCACGGATCACAAGCCAACGCAGAACAAAGCTTAAAACTTCACACTTCACTTAACCACTGCCCTTTCTGAGTAGAGAATATGCAATGCCTCTCTGCTGCCCAGGGATCTGAGTCCTAACTGCAAGCACAGGACTGAAGGCAGTCCTTAACCCTGACCAATCACGCCAGTGCTGTTCTGTCTACAGGCCTCTGCTCACCTGCTTTGGCCTCTCAGGTCCTTTCCATCATCGCCCAAGGTTCAGCTCAGACAGGGCCTTTCAAAACCCCTGTAGCCAATCACCAACCCCCTCTTCTGTCTCCCCACATCACCTGGCAACGTTCTTATGCACTTACTTACCTTGTGTTGCTCCAATGGACAGACCTGGCTACACATGCCTCACTGGTCCTATTACACTGCACATTCCTGAAGACATGGAGAGTTCTTCATTCCCTCAACAAGACTCCTCCTGCATTTACTCAGCACAAATCGAATGCCAGGCACTGACTTAAGACATTAGAGACTCAGTGGAGAGTGAAATACAAGAGGTTACCTATCCTAGAAAACTTAACAGTGTGGGAAAAAGCTGGCAGATACACAAATTCATGAAAAAAATAAAGGCCTGACTGTGACAGGCACTGGGATGCAGAAGGGGCTGTGACAGAGGCACACTGTCAGCAGAGCACTGGGAGGAACAACCACGGGGGCAGCAGCAGGGCCTGGGCTACAATGTGAGACCAAACAAATGTGCCAAGTTCCCCCTCTGAGGGGTTGGAATGCTGAGTGTGAGAAGCAGGCCAGAGGCAAAGGCCAGAATATGCAGGCCACTCAGCACACCATAGGAAGTTTATGTCCTATGATAGGAATGTAAAACAGGACAAATGTCTCGAAGGCAAAGTGGCAACAAAGATGAAAAACTGAAAACTCCACAAGCCCTTTAAACCACTTCCAGGAATACATCCAATGAAACAGAGACAAATGTGGGCAGCTATAGTACAAGGAAATTGTGAAGGATTATAACACAGGTGAAAACTGAGAAGAGCCCAACTATCCAAATAGAGATTGGTGAAATGAATTAGGGCACAGCCAGATAATAGCATGTCACGAAGTCTTTAAAATAACCTTATAATTGATGGCAGAAAACTCTTCATAAAGGCTACAAAGCAATATATAAAAGAAATTATGTTAAGCAGTACATAATTGTTATATAGTGAAACAATAGGCATGCAAGTAAAAAGCCTGGAGTAATGATATTCACAATGAATTTTTTCAGGTAGCAAAACCGAGGGTTACTTTTTTGGATCAAATTGTAGCCAATAAATATACTAAATAAATATGATAATTTATTAATAAGGAAAATGATTTTAAAAACCTGTGCACTACAAGAAAGTACAGTATGAAGGTTATCTATGGTATCATAAAAACAAATAGAGGATGCTATTCAGCAGATAGCCGGGAAATCTTCTGTCTTTTTAGGGAATCTTCTAAGCAAAACAGAAAAACAAACCATTAAAAACTCCCTAGCACTTGGGGCAGGAAATGTGTCATTCCTTTCTTGCTGCTCCCTCTGACTCAGCACTGACTCCCAGTCCTCTGATAGGCACAGTGAAGTCAGAGGCAGAAGCTCTGAGGAAGCAGACTCACACTCAGACACCCCAGCCCCAGAACACAGCCTGAAATTTCAGATCTGGATCTTCCAGGGAAATACCTTCCCCAGACCTTTTCAGATTCATTACAACTGAGAATATCAGTCTCACCTTCACTGTTGTTACTGGTAAATGTGACTATTTCTTAGAAACAAGATTCACTGCACAAGATCAAACACTGTTGTTTCAAGCCTTCTGCTCAAACAGGCTTCAAAGGTTGCTAAACAACAGTCCCCACAAGTCACAGCAAGTCTCAGGTATGCAAATCCTGGCTTACACAGCCTGCGTTGAAAAAGTTCCCCAAAGAAGCCCTGGTCAATCAGGGTTCCCCTGGTCACCACTGGGAAACAAAGGTGATCTGGATCTGGTGTGTGCCATTTTGTTAGGCAGCTTCCTAAGCTCAACACTCAATGGCCAAAGAGCACAGACTTAAAATGATTTGCTAACAGAATGCTACATGCTTCTTTTAGTTCTGTTTTTAATAACCCTCAGAGCAGAGGGAAACACATAAACAACTATAAAACAAAGCAAGTTTTTACTCTGGAAGCTTTCAAAATTTTAAGGCAAATTAAATCAGAATTTGTGGACGATGACAATTACAATCCAGGGCAACTGCCTTCCCTTAAAAGATATTTGTTGAGTGTTCCCCGTGCTAGACTCTGGGATAATGATAAAAGAGGGAGACAGAGGAAGTGTATCGAGGGGGTGGGGAAGTTTGTGGGCTGAGTGAAGGAGATACTCCTAGAAACTCCAAAAAGTGAAGCCAGTTTGGGAACAAGTTATTATGGCTTTATGAGCCCGTTAAAAAGTTGAGACTTCAGCAAAACCTCACTGAGGCAACACAAGCTGAGCATGACACAGTCAAATGGACATTTATAAAGACCAACAGCAGCACAGAGAGTCAGGCTGGACAAGGGGCAAGGAGGGGGCAGTCGAGGGCCTTACAGAAATCTAGAGGTGGATAACGGCAGTGGATTGGTTTCAGCTGGTGGCAGGGGTCAGCAGCAAGCAGTGCACAGATTCCATTGCTATTCATGGGAGAACTAACTACTGGCAACTGACTGGGAATAAGGAGTGGGAAAGAGATGCCCTCCAGGTTTCTGACCTGAATCACTTACTGGAGGGAAAGCTAGAAGAGGGTAATTTCAAGCTTTCTTCACACCAAATTGAGTTTACTATGAAACTCTGATTAACACACTACAGCTAGACAAAGAGTTAGAACTCAGAGAAAAGCGTGGACTTCAAATATAAACATAAAAGTCACTGGCATGTAGAGAATTTGAAGCCCTAGAAACAAACAGGATCACCAGGGAGAGTTGAACATGAAGGGCAAAGAACCTAGGCAGAATCTAAGAAATATCAATGTTTAAGGGATAGAAGAAAGCCTGAAAAGAAAACTGAGGAGGAACAAACAAAAACGGAGGAGGAAAACAATAAAGTAGATGCCCAAGGACAAGTCTGCAAATACAAAAGGAACAGTACGGGTGTGCCCTGAGCGGTCAGGAAGAGAACAAGTAAAAGTATACCCACTGAAATGCCAGACACTGTTCAGCTTCTTCCCCAGGGCTGTGCACTTCCGGAGTCATCTGCAAGCAGGTGGGGAGGGGGCAGAGGGAAGCAGCAGGGAAAGAGTAGGTTCTGAGACAATCTTAGCAGTAGATCCTGGTACAGTTAGCATGGTCTTCTCAGGGCTGAAATAGGAAACAAGAGCCACAGAAGGAACAAAACACAAAGGTTCTGGAACCATGTCTCAAGGAAGGCACTTCGTTACAGTCACAGTACCAGAGCGGGAAGGCTACACTGGCCTGAGAAATTAATTTGATCTTTCAGAAGCATGACACAGAGACAGGTTTTGATGTTGACAGAGGCGTTTCCATACATAGAAAGAAAAGGTATAATTGTAGGAGGACTCTGAACTAATGAATCTAAAATGTCCATTCAAATGCCAGGTGTCTTCCCCCCCCACCCCCGTACCAGGGATTGAACTCAGGGCCTCGCACCTGCAAGACAGGTGTTGTGCCTGTGAACTAAACCCCTAGCCCAAGTTTCTTTTCATTTTTTGAGGGATGTAAAATTTTCTAAAAATCAGAGTAGCTAAATTGGAATGAACTTTAAAGATCATCTAGTCCAATATTCACTCCCACTCTACTACCTGAATACTGCATCCTCTCCTAGTAATCATTTTGAAAACCCCCATCGAGGGCCAGGGATGTAGCTCAGTGGCATGGAGCCTACCTGACAAGCACGAGGTCCTCAGTTCGATCCCTGGTAACACGCCCCCAAACTGAAAGGCAATTAATTCCTATATCTCTCTAGCCCATCCACTACCACCATCCTAGTTTGACCCAGAAATCTGTTTTCCTGTATTTCCGGCCACAGGTTCTAGTTCTACACCTTCAAGATACACAGAAGATGTTATCTCTCTGATATCCCTTTCAAATATTTGAAAACTATTAACTTTAGCTCTGACTTGTCAATTTTATGCTCCCTAAAACAATACTATTCTTTTTATAGCTATAGACAAACAGGAAATACCTAAACAGGGGTTATAAATCCACACAGGTGTTCCTTAATATGGTGATAGTATAGACAAATATATTGGAATAAAAGGTGCACAATTATATTACAAATAACCCTCGTTTCCAAGAAACTAGAAGGTTCCAAGATATTTCTACTTCAAAGAAAGGACTTGACCCACTCAATACTTAAGCACTAATTTAATTCTTTTCTATTTTATTCCCCAATCCCAGCAGGGAACAACTCTTCATATGTACACACATGTGTACATACACAACACATGCACTGACATACACATGCTCATTGACTCTTGGGCAGAGGAACATTTGACCGTTACAGCTGCCCTGCTATTATCACCTTTGTAATGATTCCCACGATAGGATTTTAGGAAAAGGTTTCTACACTAACTTGGATATTTTTCTGGAAATCTCATGATAAAGTATAAAACACCAAAGAATGAAAAAAAATCTGAATGTTTACATATCCAAAGAGAAAATTTTTATAAAAGCATAAATGAAGTTCAAAGTATAATTACACAGGATCAGACTCAGATTAAACTACCCCTTGGATTACAGAGTCACTGTTAACAGCAAAGGAATAAGCATAGTATTCCAACACCAAAGAAAGTTTTTATGCCAAACAGTACTTGAAGTGTTACTTTAGTCTTAATTTAAAACATTGCATTCACTTGGTCTAAAAGAACTGCAACACGCTAGAGCATTATTGCATGGCACTTAAGGCTAAAATAATTTCTAAATTCACTGCAGTAATTAAGGCAAAAATGCACATATTAGGTGCTGAAATATTTATTGAATGTATAAACCGCACTATTCTGGAATTAAAGGGTTTATGAGATGGGAAGGACAGAACAAGGAGAAAGTTAAAAAAATTATTACAGATTCATATACATGAGTTTAACTTAGAAAAATGGGCTGATGTATATAGCATGAAAGGTACCACCTGAAATCTCCCTCTTTCTGTCTCTCTCTTTCTCTCTCTCACCGTACTGGGGATCAAATGCAGGACCTTGTACTTATGAGGCAGGTGAGGTGCCACTGAGCTAAATCCCTGGCCTAAAATCTCTTTTTAAAAGTACCAAAAAAAAACAAAAACAAAACTGGCGGGGCCAGGGATTTAGCTCAGTGGTGCCGCTGGCTGCCTCACAAGCGTAAGAACCCAAGTTCAATCCCCGGTACAAAAAAAAAAAACAACTGGCAATCAACTATCTCCATAGGATCAATGAATTCAGAGTAACTTCAAGAATATGAGTATTTATTCTCATCAGTTTTAGTGAAGAGTTTTGAGTTCATTTCATGTGTACTTTCAACTACTTTAATTAAACACTTTAAACCTGACAGCTGCATACAAGAAAAAAGACAACTTACATAAAAATATTTATGTGAGCCACATCTTGAAAACTGGGTATATGCAGAAAAGATAAAAGTGTTTATAATAATTATTCAATACAGTAAATACAGATTAAAATTAACTTGCTTTTGGGCTGGGGTGCAGCTCAGTGATACATACTGTGCATTTCGAGGCCCTGGGTCCAACCCCCAGCACCACAAAGCAAAACAAACAAATGCTACCTTGCTATGAAAGCAGAGCAGTCAAAGAAAACTAAGATAAAATTAAAAGTGCAAGGCTGGGTATTTAGCTCAGTGGCACCATACCTGCTCAAATCAAAAGGAAAAGAGAAAGAACTCTATATACCTCCAAATTAGATTTCTTGTAGGTCATTATAATCACTTTCAATCGGTTTACTCTGCAATTTTAGAAAACTTCATTCCAAGCCAAGCAACTCAAAAGCCAGGGATTTAGCTCACTTTTGCCGCCACCTGCCTGGCAAGCTCAAGGTCCTGAATTCGATCCCCAAGACCAATAAATAAATAAATAAATAAATCGTTGTTTATCTTGGCTAATTTCTGAGAATTTAATTTTCTTAACTTTGGTCTTCATCCAAGTCATTCAAGTGCAATGAACTTAACGGATCCACAGGAAGAGATCCTGCCCAAGAAACCAGAAGCAGAAGCCTTACCTACCACAAAGATAAGCCACCATGATGCAGGCTCAGAAGAAACTCCAAGGGCAGAGCCACTGTCATCTTTCACAGAGGTCGAAAGTACCAACTTTAGCACAATATGTTTTTCTCACAACAGGTATATATGTTTCATAAACTATATTTTTCTAGAGATTATTTCTTAACCTTAGTTATTTGTAATACTTTGGGCAAGGTAATTATTTGCTATGGGGAACTGTGCTATGCACTGCAGGAAATTTCACAGAATCTTTGTTTCCACCTAACTAGATGTCAATAGCACAACCCTCCCCCTGTTGTGACAGCCAAAAATGTCTCCAGATATTGCCACATGTCCCCTGGGAAGTAAAACTACCCCAGCTGAGAGCCATGTTGTTCTGAAACACCAGTTTTTAATTTGGCTGTTCACCACATGCACCCTCGTTTTTAAAATTCTGATGTTAGAGTCTCACCCTCAAAGAATCTGATTTAATTTGGGGCAGGCCTTAGGCTACTGGATGTTTGAAAACCAGAGGTTTTTTTTTTTGTTTTTTTTTTTTGGTACCGGGGATCGAACCCAGGTCCTTATGCTTGTGAGGCAGGTGGCGGAACCATTCAGCTAAATCCCCGGCCCTGAAAACCAGAGATTCTAAGCTGCAGCTATTTTTGAGAATCTCTGTTCTAAATTAAATTAACAGTATTAAGTAAGTGATTGCATCAATTTAACACTACACAAAAATGCATCATGTCCCCACATGAAAGTCTCCTTACCTCTGTATTAGAATGATCATGAGAACATGAGGGTCAGGTATTTAGCTCAGTGGTTCTGCCACCTGCCTCACAAGCACAAGGTCCTGAGTTTGATCCCGCGTCCCAAAAAAATAATGAACATGATTTAGGAAATGGAACAAAAGTACAAGAAATGGAAAAGTGTTAACTATACCTCAGATCTGCAAATTTTTTCCCTTCTAGCTGGACAAGAATTGGTGAATAAAGGTTTATATGAATCTAACACTGCATCCTAAAACATTCTAACATTTGGGAAATTCAGAAACCCAGCCTCATAGAAAAGAAAAACAGATCTGTATCTTCACAGGATAAAAATGCCAGTTCTACAATGAAGACAACTTTGCAGCTGGAATCTCTTTAGTGACCACCAACAAACTGGCCTCAGAGAAAGCCATTAAAGATAATAAACAGATCAACAACCCATTGGGAAGATACCAAGGGCACCTGCAATTAAGCCTTTTCTAAAGGGCCATTACAGCATCAGAGATCTTGACCTATACAAAATCTGCATGGCCACAAGCCTCTGCTCTTCCCTTCTCACCGCACTCAGCACCCTCTGCCAGCACCCTCAGTGTGCTCAACAACCCTGGGGCTGGTTGCAGTATTTGCAGAGAATGGCTTGGCACTTCTAAAGGCCGCCCTAAGAACTGATCTCTGGCTGATTTCCTCATCAGCTATGTGCAAGCCTATAGCATGCACTAAGATTCTCTACTGTTTCTTAATTAAGAAAAAAGCAAGCAAACACACACATGGACACACACATGATAGGAATTTCCTCTCATTATGAATAATTGGTAATTTATATGTATGATGCATTCAGTACTTCGCTAAGCATCAAACAGGCATTATCTCACTGAGTTCTGACAGCACTGTGAAACAAGTGCTTTTAATGTCCCCATTTTACAGACAGAGTAATTGAGGCTTGCGCAGCTTACAAAACATATTGGAGATAAAACTAGGACTTATACCCATTTTTCTCTGGCTCCAAACCCTATGCTTGCAACTATCCTGCAATACTATCTATCTGGCTCTAAAAACAAAACAAAACAAAACAAACCAATTACAAATCAGTGACATGAACTGTATGCTACCCACTGAGTATTTCAAGTCCTTATTGTTTTGGATTGGACTACATGACGAAAATAATTTCTGTATGTAGAGAAATTGTATGATGTCCAGATTCTAGATGTCTAGACTCAATCAACAAGACCACAGCACACTGTGTATACCTTTAAACCTGCCTGTTTCTGTGTGTGTGTGTGTGTGTGTGTGTGTGTGTGTGTGTGTGTGTATGTGTATGCAAAGGACAGATAGGAAACAAAACAGACAGCAAATCTGGGAAACCTGGTCTTAACCACCAGATTTTAAGTTGCAAGAGGCTATAAACTTTGCTTTCAGCATTTATTTGGTCAATGTCTGTTACTGAGTGGTTACTAATGGCCAGACCCTGACCCACGTGATGAAAATCATGAGTCAACAGACACAGGCCATTCTTAACCACTACCTTATGCAGCCTCAGCCACATTCTATGCTAGCTGTGTTTTACAATAATTACTGTCTACAGTATGGAAAACTAACGCAGTTTATCCCTTTAACCCCAAAACCTAACACACAAATGCCTAGTACACAGTAAGCACTTTTATGTTTGCTGAGTAGTTCAATCAGTCAACATAATACTTGAACATTTAATCTACAAGCTAAGCTACATGTGTGAAAACGTTTCACGTGCTTGAGCCTGGCCTCTCCACTTGGAGTATAAACTTCTTGGGCACAAGCATCACTGTGTTTACACGCCTCTAAAACCAGCCTCTGCAATTAACAGCATACCTTGTCGGTATTATAAGTTACTACAGGTGCAAAAAAATCTACTAATAAACACCACTTGTTCATATGGCAGCCACCATATTCTAGTGAGTACTACTAAACTTTATCAAATGTCATATCCTTCCCTCCTGTAGGCTGTCTATAGAAAATATTAAGTGAACTAAGTCAGACATACAACTTAAACACCACATGGTTTCTCTTATAGGAGAAACTCAAAATATAGATATATAAATAAAGAGTAAAATAGGTGATAAATAGGAAGTAGAGAGAAGTCCAAATAATTTCCCAAGTTACTTTTTCCACTGTTTCAAAAAAAAAAAAAATTTTTTTT
>NW_022900921.1:37385634-37420329 GCF_012274545.1 Fukomys damarensis | reverse complement strand
TTCCCAAGTTTTTTTCCACTTTTTCAAAAAAAAAAAAAATTTTTTTTTTTTTGTACCAGGAATCGAACTGAGGACCTTGTGCTTGCCAGGCAGAAGCCAGCACCTGTAAGCTAGATCCCAGCCCCTGCACTTTTACCTGTTTCTTCTTTGTAAGAGACAGTCTTTTTTTTCTAACTTGTCCTCTTAAACAACATTTTGGCCATTCTTTTAAGATTATGACACAGTGTATTAACTTTTGTTATTCTTAATTATTTTGTTATAAATTTGTTTTTATTTTTCATAGAAGGGTGCTTTAAATATTTTCTTTATTGACTTGCATTACATTAAAATTTTTAAAACTTAAATGAATGAAATAGCAAAAGAAAAAACTGAAAGCGATGCCTGTTGTAACCCTCTTAGGAATAAACAGCCTCAGAATCTGGCCTGAAGAGTTTGGCAGGGCTGGCAATGGTCTTGAGGAAATAAGAACAAAACTTCTCCACCTTTCCCCCTAATAACTGCTCCACTCTAGCTTCCAGAAGTCTACTCTCCAGGTCATATTTCATCTACAATCTGAGTACTCTCATGCTTTCAATTTACTCTAAGATTTCTGTAAAACTCCTTCAAGTTTGTAGCTGATTTCAAAAAGTGGGCTTTTAATAGCTGGGCGTGGTGGCGCACACCTGTAATCCCAGCACTCAGGAGGCTGAGGCAGGAGGATTGCTGTGAGTTCGAGACCAGCCTGGGCTATATAGTGAGTTCCAGGTCAGTCTCAACTACATAGTGAGACCCTGTCTCAAAAAAATACCCCCCCCAAAAAAGTGGGCTTTTAAAACATGCATTTTTTGAGCTTCTAAGTAGTCTTGAAATCAAGCACAAATTCTCAGCCATGAAATAATTACCTGTAATAAAAATGACAAATACAAAGCTCTCCACTCTTACCCAACAATTTGGAAACCATTTTCATTCTGTGTAATATCTGTTCACTGTCATTTCCACATCAGCACTGAAGTCCTTTTAACATAATTTAAGCCTGTTAATATTGAAGCCAAAACAGAGTACAATCAAGACAAGCATTTGTCCTAGTTTATCTTAGATAACCTTTTTCCCAAGTACAGATTGGCCTAACTCCATTTCCTCTTTTAAAGATTTTTTTTTTCAGCTTTAATTGAGTTTATTGGTACATTTTAGGGATACATACAGTTACATTTATTGTTGGGATCTTGTACCTCTACATGACAAGTCTTGATTCTCATTTTTTCCCCTTACCTCTGCCCTCCCTTCATGCATCCCATTCAATATCGATAGATTTTTAATTATCACCTTTACCTTATCATCGAGACTGAACAGGCTGCTCTGCCCTCTGATATTCTTCCACTTGACATCATCACATTTTTATATCCCAAGCTTTACAAGTCCACACTCTTCTCTGTAAATAAATATGCCTCCTTTGGCGGTAGCATTCTAGTCCCTGAGAATGTCACTATGCTTTTTTTTTTTTTCGTCACTATGCTTTTTAACTGGAACTATAGCTTCCCATTAGAACAGGTTTCTTTTTTCTTAATATTAAATAAATGATGCTGTATATAAAAATTAAAATATGCTGAACGCTTACTATATACTATATTCCAGGAACTGAATTAAGTATTCTATATATAGATATATCTTACCTCATTTTAGTGAGGTCTATGCTATGATGGAGGGGGGTCCCTCAGAATGCTCCACTTGCTGCCTCTTCCCTCCCACAGGCTGAATCCCATGATTCCACAGGCAGTGCTGCCCATGCCTGACTTATTCTATTTCCCCTACTGTTATCTTTTCATTAAAGTCTCAAAAGCCATCTGGTAAATCCATATTTAAACAACTGTTGAGAGGAGATCACTTTCAAAGAATGTGCTAGAATGAGCCCTGTCTCTGCCTCTAGCTACCAAACTTTACCTCTCTCAAGCTTTTATAAGAATCTCAAAAGGGTTCATAACTTAATAAAGAAAAAAAAGGTTGAATCTAGTGAGAAGCACCGTTACAAAATCTTTTCTCCTTAAAAAATAAAAACAGGGGCTGGGGATTTAGCTCAGCGGTTTGGTGGCCTGCCTTGCAAGCGCAAGGACCCTAGTTCAATCCCCAGTACTGGGGAAAAAAAAAAGCTCATGACAGGCCAACTAAGTGTCTGACAAGGTTGTCCAGAGACACAAGGTTGTCCAGTAAGACTGTTACTTGGCTCTTAAGGTGAGAAAGTAGGCTACTGTTGCATGTTGTGGGGGCGTTGAACAGAGGAAGTAAGTTGTGGTTTGAGTAGAAGAGGAAACTACAAAAAAAGTTCTTTGATCTTCCAATTTCACAAAAAAACAACCAAAATTGTAAATAACTGTCTCCTGCATTACCAGTTGACAGTTAAACAAATTTATCACACATATGAACAGCCACTTTGCCTTTTTACTGAACAGATGATAAGTGGAAAACAATGGAGTAAAATGGGGCAATAAGGAGAGCTGGCTCTGCAGCCTTTCCAGGATAATATAAGAACTGTCCTGCAAAAAGCCAAAATATAGCCAAGAAGACTTTTTAATACCTGCTCCAAGGCCATCTCTGGAGCAATGAAAGCCTTTCAGTGCCAAGAGGCAGGAAAACACAGCTTGTACTATGCATTGCACACCCAGCTGGAAAACCAAAAAGTACTAAAGGTGGGAGAAGAACAGAGCAGGGAAAAATACAGATCTCAGATCTAATTAAACTTAAGGGCAAAAAACAGACTTAAAGGGGCCAAATATGCCACTGCCAAGCCCATGAGGAAAGCATACAGATAACCCAAGGAAGTCCACAGTTGGGAGACTGCAGGAGTGTCAGCAGGAAAAAGCCATGCTGTCCTCTGCACCAAAGCTTTCATTTCGTGACTGAAGTATTCCCCACTGCTCTGGCAATGTCCAGGTAACAACAATATTTCAATGTTAATCATTAGTGGGGCAGGATGCAAGAAACACCAAGCACTGACTCATAAGAAGTTTGCTAATCTGTAAATTATGGGGTTTGAATCAACTTCTACATTCTGTAACTCTGTTATATGACATTAGTATTTCTCAAGGTGTTGTGATGATATTTCCTTGTAATGAGGCACTTTAGTAAATCAAAATTTGCTCCCCCCCACCCAAGAATTGAATCCAGGGCCCTGTGCATACAAAGCGTGTATTCTTCCACTGTGCTGATCCCTACCTTGAATTCCAAAGAAAGCAGAAAGTATTGATAAACACGGAGTATCTGCAAAATTCTAGTTTACATCTAAGACTATCTCAATGGGAAAATAATTAAGACTATACTTTTATCATTAGAGTAATCTGCAAAAAATCTTGAAATGCAGATATGTACACACACTCTTACTAAAATAAATGCGTTTCTTTGATTCAAAAAAGTCATTGATTGTAAGATGCACAGCAATAGCAGGGTTTTTTTTTGTGGGAAGGACTAGGACATTATCTGTACACATCCATTCTACAATACATTCCCAAATGAGAATTGTTAAAAAATGAAAAATAGGTACCTTATAATTGAAAGACATATGAGGGGCTGGGAATTTAGCTCAGTGGCACTGTCCCTGCCTTGCAAGCACAAGGTTCTGAGTTTAAGCCCCAGTAAAAAAAAAAAAGAAAGACAGACAGACAGACATATGAGTACATGACTTTGATAACATAGGTAACTGGATGTGTCTATCTACCTTTCCAGAAAATTTTCTCTACAAAGGACCCTGGTAAAGCCTATCTATCTGTGTGCTTGGTTTCTTTCCAACACTGAAAAGCACAAAAGCTAATAAAATATATTTATGGAAGTTGTACCCCAAATATGTATTGCATGTCTATATTTTGATCTAGCAGTTCCACTTCCAGAAACTTATATTTACTTATCTGCAATGGCATATAAATAGAGATCCTTATTGCAGAATTATTTGTAATATAAAAATCTATAAGCAAGAATATTCAACAATAAGGGAATTCTTAAACCACAGTATATTCATGGACTTGGAATACAAGGATCATATTTGAATATGAATTTGGAATATGGAATACTACAAAGTAAAAAGAAAAAAGTAGATCATTCCCTCTGCTAATAATGCTGATATTCAAGATATTTTTAATGCAGAAAAAAGCAAGAGTAATTATTTGTATGTCATCAATTACAAGTGCACAGTTTTTCATTTTAATATATTTGAAATTGAGGTACATTATATAATCACATATAATCAGTGGCATCTTAGAGTTCATGAAATACAGTAGTATGAGTAGTATTTGTAAATATATTAATAAAAATGCATGCCTAAATATTCATAGCAAATTTCTAGAAATCTATTTCTAATGTTAGAAAAAAAGTTGTTTTTATTTTACTTTACACTATATCCTTTTTAACGGATTTAGTTATTTCCTTGAATACATATTACTTCTCAAATAAGATAAGTATAAGTTATTCTGGACCCTAAAAGGGACTGGTTCAGACAGCCATTAGAATAGACTAGAAAACTCACTTCCAGGAGATGTGCTATTTACATAAAATTGATTTCATAAAAAAAAAAATGTTCAAAAAAGGGAAGAGGGCATTGTCGTGTCCTTTGGTGGGGATGGTGGGGTAGAGCAGCAAACTGCAGCAAGGTAATTTTCTGAAAGGGAAGAGGGATGGAATGAGACTACACTCTGACAAAACCAACCACGCCCAGCCACAGAGGGCAGCCAGAAGGACCAGAGCCAGGCCCAGAGCACAGGTAAGCAAAAGCTCAGAAGATCCCTTGGAGAGTGGAGACTTAGGGACAGAGTCCCTCACCAGCTGGCCCTCCAGAAGCCAAAAGGCCTGAGTTAAAAATGTAGATTCCTCCATCTCCCTCAGGTAGAAGGTAAAGTAATTTTATAAACATTCCAATCATGGCCTTGAGCTATCATGATTAGGATACAGTATCTGCAATCTGTCACTTGTGAGGTATGGCCCAGAAGTCTGGGTAACTTTCATAATACATAAAAAGCAAATCTGAGACAATTTTGTTCCAAATGACCTTTAAAAGTAGAACTGATAGTAGCATCATTCAACAGGATGGATCTACATAGTCTGAAACTAAAACCTTTGTATTTTGATAGTGTTTAGAAACTAAAACAAATAATTCAGAATTTTAATCTCCTTGAGAACTAGAAAATATATACCTTCTTGAACACAGTCAATTATGAAAATGGTCATTTTAAAAAAATCAGTTCTTTTTTGAAAAGAGAAACCCTTAAAATGAATACCAAGATTTTTAAAGTATAGTGAAATCCTGTATTGCAAGTAACTTGTTCTGTGAGTGTTCTACAAGATATGCAAACATTTCGAATTTTAATCTCCTTGAGAACTAGAAAATATATACCTTCTTGAACACAGTCAATTATGAAAATGGTCATTTTAAAAAAATCAGTTCTTTTTTGAAAAGAGAAACCCTTAAAATGAATACCAAGATTTTTAAAGTATAGTGAAATCCTGTATTGCAAGTAACTTGTTCTGTGAGTGTTCTACAAGATATGCAAACATTTCTCTATAAAGAACCACTGAGCTAAATCCTGCCTGGGCTCTGTTTCTAATAAATTTTGACTTGATAAACAAGTGACATCCTACAATACAAGTACTATGTGATGCCGAATGTCACATGATCACATCTGAGCCAATGATTTCACCCTCATTTGTGGATGATCATTGTCCAACAGCAAGAGGTTACGGAGAAGATGCCATCTATAGATTAGAAGGAGAAAAAGGCAGAGGAATCCCTTGCTTCAAATGAGATCAGGGAGATGTGGAAAATAGTGCAAAATTTTGTAGAAAAGCATCACCCAAACAAGGCTGAAGCAGTGTGAGCAATGAATCTGTTTAATGACAACAGAATAGCACATTTCCACAAAATCCTCAAAACGAAGGAAAAGCAAGTGCATTTGTAGAAGTTCCTTTATAAAACTACACATAAAGAAAAACATTCCACTTAGACAACAAATAGCAGTGTTTCATTAGTGATAGTAAAAGTCCTCCTACACAAAAACCCTCTTCTCTCCTGTCTCCCTCATACCAGCTACAAAGGTTAAAAAGGTTAATGATTATTTCTTATGGGGAAATTTGCTTTGTTATACAAATTCTTTGGATTACAAGTATGTTTCTGGAATGAGTTGTGCTTGCAAACCAAGGTTTTACTTCACTCTGTATTTTCTGAAACTTATTTTCATGTGAAAATCAGCTTATTTAGAGTCTGCTCATAGAGTGAACCTATAACTAGAAGCTCCCAGAACCAGAATTTACATTTCAAATGGTTCTTCCCCTATGGTTTCAGTTTGAAGTTTACAGATTTGTTTGTTTCACTCTTCCCTCTATGAAATATGTTTTGCTGTTATGTTGTTGTTACAGGGTTTTACCTAGACTGGCCTCAAACTTGCAACCCTCCCTCCTCAGTGCTGGGATTATAGGCATGCACCACCACGCCCAGATTTTTCTTTTTATATCACAGGAGAAAGAGTATACCAACTCACTTGTACTGATTTAATGTTATATCATTTTTTCAAAGATAGTTTCACCTCAACATTCCTTTGGGAATCTTCTGTTCTGGTACAATGCAGCTCCAAATATAGGACTAGAATTTAGGAAATTTTATAAAGTAATCCATCTATAATAAGTAGAAATATATTGATTTGCTTCCTGATGGATCCAAAAGGGAAAACTGTGCTATGGATCATATAAAAGGCAATTGAAAATAACTTCTAAGAGGATACTGCCAATTTCAGTGACAGGAAACTTTCCCCTCAGAAGAAAGTACGTTACTTTTATCTGACAGAAAGAATTTTATGTAATCATGATCTTTGATTGTATAAAACTCCCAAGAGGGCATAACTGAGGACCACACATTATATTCAGATAAGGATTCTGTCACAGATGTTGCCTCTGTGCAGCCAAGAAAGGTTCAGGTTCTCTGTGGGTCACTGGGGATCCAGATAGCATCACATCTGTACTATTCTCCTGCCCTCTACTCTCCATCAGTGCTTTTCCTCGGGCAATTCAGTCCGTGTTTAAATGAAGAAGACCATAGGAATTTCTATCGATAAAGGAGAATGTAGTTGAGACTGCATCCAAAACTGACAAGATGAAGAAGCAGTCAAATTTAACAAAAGACTGTTAAATGCCACTCCAATACGTCCATGGTTTGTGGTCAGCTGGTCTCCATAGGCTCATGCGTGTCACTGTACTCACTCTCCTAACCCAGGTGTCCACTGTGTGCCCAAACTAGGTATGTAGTCACTGCCAAGGCGGTTTGTGCAGAGCCTGGGGTCAAACCCTATTCTACCAAATATGTGGCAACAATATCTGGTCAGTATTCTGGGACTCAGTTTCCTCATCTTTATAATAAAGAAAATAATGACATCTAGTACAAAGTGATGCTTAGGATTAAATAAAAGCCTAGAAAAGCACCTGGCTTTTCATAGATGTTCAGCATGCTTGCTACTCTGATTACTGTGAGGAAGGAAACAGGCCCACAGACCCACAACTACAGTATAGTATGGTGCGTTCTGTGATGGAGATACAGGGATTCAGAAGAACAGCATCTAATTTACATGGGGTACCAAGGGATTCCCAGGAGAGGGCACACTTGGGAGCATCTCAAAGCATGACTCCAGAAGGATTAGGCAGTTGGCAGGAGATCCCTGCAGAAGAAACAATTTGTGTAAAACCTTGGAAGAAACAGTTCAGAACAGCACTTCCAAAAGGAAGAAATGAGAATCAGAATTTAGGGAGGAGCCAACTTTAATGAGTTAGGTAAGGACTTAATCCTGAACTTGATCCTGAAGTAGGGGTTGACCTTCTGAGACATACAAGCTGGGGGACAACCAGATTTGTTTCTTAGAAAGATCATTCAAGTATTAAAGAAAGAAACGGGGAGGACAGTCTTTCTATAGTATTCAGCAGAAGGAGAAAAGAATGAGGAAATTTCAATTCAAACAGGTTAAAATATTGACACTTGGAATCCATCAACCTGCTGAAGTTACTTAGGTAAAATATTTCACCCTCTAATAATAGCAAAGGAACTATGCAAAGTGACAGAAACTAAAGATGGTTATTTATGTTTACTTCATACTATTGTGATCACTTAGACAATATGGCTAGCAGGAATTTCTGGGAAGGGTGACTTCTCATGAGTCCATTGGCTTTGATGGGGACAGCCTCTCTCTCCCACTGCTCTGCGGCTGCCCCCAGTTACCATGTGTCATTTCTACTGGAATTCAACTTGTTTTTCTTTTTTGTTCTACTGGTCTGAAGCCAGAATTCAGTTTTTCGGGTTTCTGTACCATTTAATGTATCTCACTGGATTACTTCACTCACTTCCACCTATGTGCTGGTGAGAGGAAAAGCCTTGTGCCCATTCTTTGAGGACTGAGATGCAAATTAAAGATGTGTAGTTTTATTAACTCAATTACAGAGTACACAGCATTGCTTCTGCCACAGGCACAGAGCGGGGGAAAGCAGAGGTGCATGCCTATGGCTTCCACACTACCCTCCTCTACCAGATGACACACACTTGAAACAAATCACAATGTTCATTAAAGTGTGTGTATTCTTCACGATCTCACTCACTGGGTAATGAAAAACCAAGAAATTATTGTTAACTGAATTGGAATGTTTATAACGGCTGCATCACTGCTCCCCTAAAGGAATCTGTCAGGAAACCAGGATCTAGTTTCTCAGCTTCCTAGAGTGGTGTCTGCTGTGGAAGGCACTATACACAAGACAAAAGTCCTCCTAATAGGGAAGAAGCTCCAAGGAGAGCCTGGCACATAGACAGGTGGTTCTTTCCCAAGAAGTTCTAATACATAATAAAGTCAAATGAATACACAAGAAAAGTCCTCCTAATAGGGAAGAAGCTCCAAGGAGAGCCTGGCACATAGACAGGTGGTTCTTTCCCAAGAAGTTCTAATACATAATAAAGTCAAATGAATCTGTAGAAATCACATTTTATTGGCTCATATTAACACAAATTACCAAATGCTACCCATAAGTGGGAAATCCCAGATAAAAAGTATCCCTCCTTGGGCCGGGGATTTAACTCAGTAGAGCTGCCACCTGCCTCCCAAGCACAAGGTCCTGAGTTTGATCCCTGGTACCAAAAAAAAAAAAAAAGTATCCCTCCTTCAATACAGATGCAAAATTAGGGCAGGGAAAAGGCCAGGGGTGCCTTGTTTCCTCAGCACACATGAAGTTACATATAATGAGTAGCTTTGCTGTTTTGGTTTTTTGTTTGCTTTTGCAGGTGAATCATCTCAGATCATAATCTTTAGGTATTCATTAAAATGGAAATTAATGCACACATCCAACTAGCTCTGATGAAAAGATGACAGTCAAGTGAGCAACACCCTCCAAATGAGATCAATAAAATGTCCACTAGAAGACTTTGTGGTGGTGAAAGAGGGAAGGAGAAGACTATGGAAAACCACATGCTGGGCCGGGTATTTGGCTGTGGTTCCGCTGCCTGCCTGGAAAACCACTGCTGTCCCACATGCCACAGGTGAATAATTTGACAGTTCAGTAGAACCAATTCTTAAGAGAAAAATAAGTCATTTTCAACCTATCCATCCAAGATGGTAATTTTTGTTTTTAGCATTTACCTAGCGCGTAGCAGGAAACACTCTAGAAGCAGAGAAGAAAAACAAACCTGGTGCTCTCTAGAAATTATTTTCTTTAAAAAAAGGATGCCCATATTTCTGGATTATCTCCCTTGGAGTACAAACTTTTTGAGGCTGTCACCTCTTACAAGGATTCTCTAGCTCACAAAACATCAGTGAGCAGCTGTAAGAAATCTGTACCTTAGAACTAAATGACCTGTATCCAGCAGGTAGACTGAAGATCAAGTCCAATGCACTGGCTAGTCTGCTTACAAATAAGTTAACTAAATTTGATCAATGATTCAAAATATCTAGTGAATGAATAATAATAATTTCTTGTATTTGCTAAAAGATAGGGACTGAAGCAACTAAAAATATTTCAGAGTTTGATGGAACCTGAGATATCACAGACCCTAAGTGGTGGCTTTTTCCTGAAGAAAGTAGAAAAATCCTGGGAACCATTATTTCACCCCCACCCAGCTGCTATACTGTCACTAGTTTCATACCTTCTGCATACAATAAAAGTTAGATGAAACTTTGAAGTTAGACATAGAACTACACTTCAAGTTCATTATAAATATGTGCCTTAATACTTTCAGGTCAGTTTCTTTTTTTTTCCATATAAAGATGACTTTTAGATATGTTTTTATTTTATATTATATCTTTAGGCTTTTTCACTTTAGAAGTCAGTATTCCACAGAAAATGTCCATTCCACTCATATTCCCGGAAGGCACACCACATGATGGACATTGAACTGGGTAAAGAATATAAAGGTGGGACTCGAAGGTCTCCAGCCTGAAGGAACTAGAACACATTAGAAAACCTACAAAATAACAGGTATTCAAGGGATATAGTGTATGTCATAAAAACGCAGAGAAAGAATTAACTGGTGCTGTTGGGAAAAGGTTAGGAAGGTCTCCTACAGGAGATGAAGTTAGATAGAGCTGGCCATGAGAGAATGGACACAAAGGAACACAGTAAGGAAGAACAAGCCATTCCACAAAGGGGTAAAAATGGTAGACTATTCCAGATGGTATGAGCATAGAGCGCCCAATGGAGAACAGTAAGAGGAAGGATAAGAACAACATTAAGGGCTGGGGACTTAGCTCAGTGGTTCAGGCCCTGCCTCGCAAGCACAAGAACCCTAGTTCAATCTCCAGTACCAAAAGTAAAATAAACTGAAAAAAAACAGGGGCTGGGGGTTTATTAGCTCTGTGTTGCTGCCACCTGCTTTGGAAGAACAAGGTGCCGAGTTTGATCCCTGGTACAAAAAAAAAAAAAAGCATGAAGCAAGACATAAGGATCTCTGAACACTACACTAGCCTGTAGGCATGCATGGTCATGGATGGATTTTACATGAGAAAGTAAAGCAACTGGGTAGAAAGTACAAGAATGGATTAGAAGATAGAAGCCTAGTTAGGACACACAATAATCCTGCCAACCACAAAAACAAAATACAAGGGACAAATTTAACCAAAGAAATGAAAAACTTTTACAATGGAAACTATAAACAATTGTGAAAGAAATTGAAGACACACAAAAATGGGAAGACTTCCAATGATCATGGATTGGAAAAATTAACATTATTAAAATACATAATATTACCTAAAGCAATTTACAGACTCAATGTAATCCCCATTTAAATATAAATGACATTCATTACAAAATGAGAAAAGGCAAGCCCAATATTCATATGTAAGCATAAAAGATCCTAAACAGCCAAACCCGTCTTAAACAAAAAGAACAAAGCTCAAATAATCACAATACCTTATTTCCATACATACTATACCATCACAGCAATGGCCAAAACAGCTTGGTTCTAGTATATAAAAACAGAAACTCAGGCCAATGGAACAGATCTCAGAAGTAAACCCATGCATCTACCTACAGCCAATTGATTTCCAACAACAGCACAAAAACATAATAGAAAAAGAACAGACTCTTCAAGAAATGGTAAAATGGTGCTGGGAAAAATGATATTCATTTAAAGAAAACTGAAGGGAGGGCAGAGGTAAGGGGAAAAAATGAGAATCAAGACTTGTCATGTAGAGGTACAAAGATCCCAACAATGAATGTAACTGTACTGTATCCCTAAAATGTACCAATAAACTCAATTAAAGCTGAAAAAAAATAATAAAAAAATAAAGAAAACTGAACATTTGACCCCTCTCACTCCATACAAAAATCAACTTAAACTGAATCACAGACCCAAAACAATTCAACTTTTAGAAGAAAATGAAACACTTCAAGACAATAGGATGGAATTATGGATATGACCCCAAAAAGACAGGGAAAAAAAAAAAAGCAAAAGTAGATGAATGGGATCATATCAAATGAAAAAGCTTACACACATAATCCACAGAATAAAAAAACAGCACATGGCCTTCTGAAGACGATTCGAGTAAAACTCTGGATGCCAGGGAAGTCGTCCTGGCCCTGGAGAAGAACCTGAACCAAGCTCTTCTGGATCTTCATGCTTTGGGCTCTGCCAAGACAGATCCCCATCTGTGATTTCCCAGAGAACCACTTTCTAGATAAGGAGGTGAAGTTTATCGAGACAGGCAACCACCTCACTAAACTCCATAGGGTGGCGGGCCCCAGTCTGTGCTGGTTGAGTATCTTCTCAAAAGGCTCACCACCAATCATGAGTAGGAGACTCCAGAGCCCGGCAGCATCACCCAGCATTAGGGCTTTGGCCTAACCCTCTCCCTCCAGCCACAAGGCAGGTTTTTCACCTCTTCTTTCCTCATTGTAAAACAAGGACAAAAAAACTAACCTCTTCAGAATGCTACTTATGAGGTCGGAAAATAGATCCTTGGTCAAGTGTATAGTAAGGAAAGAGAATAGTAACTATCCCTATCATTGCTTTTGAAAATGGACTGGAATGGAATTTTGTTTCTAAATTTCAAGTATTAAAAATTGGGTTAGGCCAGGATTTAGCTTGGTGATGTGGCACCTGTCTCACAAGTGCAAGGCCCTGAGCTCAATCCCCAGTATTGGAAAATAATTTTTTTTTTTTTTTGGTTCTTCAGCGCTATTACACATAACATTGTTTTTGATTGTTTACTTTTCTAAGATTATCCTTTCTAAAATGTATCAAACTTAATTAATTTAACCTTCTGTCTGGTGATGTGATCATGGTGATTTTCTCAAGTTTCTGCTCAGCTGACACGTTAAAAGTACTGAGGCTGGGTATTTAGCTCAGTGGTGTCGCCACCTGCCTCCCAAGCACAAGGACCAGAGTTCGATCCCCCGGTACCAAAACAAAACAGCATTGAATACACTAAGTGTGATTTCAATGGAAGTCAGATAGTGCCCCAGGTGCCCAGAACATCTCCCACTGAGAAATATAAGGCATGAGTTGCAAATGTTATCTGACATCTGCATAGTAACAAGCTGATAACTGATCTTAAAATTTTTTTCTTATCCAAATTTCCAAACATGCCCAAAAATAGAAAAAAAGAGTATCATACACTATCTTTATCTATCACCCACCTTCAACAATAATGAACAGTTTCGCCAGTCTTGTTTCATTTATACCTCTCCACTCCTTGCTCATTGTTTACATTTCTTCCTTCACAGTTTTATGGAATTTTAACTTAATCATGGTAAGTGCACATTTCAATGATTTCTGTACAACCATCATTACAATTGGGCATTTCATCATCCTGAATGCATAAAAGAAAATGTGGCACACATGCACAATGAGCTATTATTCACCTTTTAAAAAGAAGAAATCTTGTTATTTGCAATAACATCAATCAATCTAGAAGTTACCATATTAAGAGAAATAAGCCAGGCATAAAAACTCAAATACTGAATTATCTCACTTATATGTATAAAAAAGTCAAACTCAGAAACAGAGCCATGTGATAGCTGTTCCTTCTCACTACTTTGAACACACCTATTCCATTGTTCTCGCCACCTTCTGAAGCACCACTGGAGTCCTCTGTCCTCAGTGTCTTTAGTTGTCCTTTCTTGGATGCTAAGATGCCCTTAACTGACTCAAAACACTTCCCTTTGGTGGTCATTTTGACTTGGGGAAGAGCAGTAAGTCGCACAGTGTTAGATTGGTGAACAAGGTGGATGAGGATACATCGTAATGTTTTTATTTGACAGACGCTACTGCAAATAGTTGATCGATGAGGGGTAATCAAAAAAAGTGAATGTTTAAAAACTGTAATAGTAGAAGACATTGCCATCAATCACCCTCAAAACACACCCCCTTGCTTTGAAAACACATGTATCTTGTTCTTGGCAATGTGTCTTTTACTCTAATTAAAGGTTTTCAAAATTGAAATATTACCATATTAGAACATAGTGCCTTGTACATCACAGTGACAACAGCAATATACTGTGTGTTTGAGAATTGGTAAGAGTGTAAATTTTAAGTGTTCTGGCATGTCTGCAAAAAAGATAAGGATATAAAGTAATTCACATATTAAAATAGCTTGATTTAAGCTGGGCACGGTGGCGCATGCCTGTAATCCCAGCACTCGGGAAGTGGAGGCAGGAGGATCGCTGTGAGTTGAGACCAGCCTGGGCTACATAGTGAGTTCCAGGTCAGTCTCAACTACATAGTGAGACCCTGTCTCAAACCGCCCCCCCAAAAAAAGCTTGATTTAGCCATTCACGTATATAGTAACATATATTTATATATAATTGTCAAATTGTATGCCACAAATATATATATAATTTTTACCTATAAAAACAAAGAAATCCTGCCATTTGGGACAACATGGATAATCTAAAGGATATCATGTTATGTGAAATAAGTCAGACAAAGAAAGAAGATATATACTTTAAAAAAAAATGTTTTCAACACTTCATTATCTCCAAAGCACTCATTTGCTCAATTTCTCACTTTAGCCTTAGGTAGCCAATAAACCAGATCTGAAACATCAAACAACCTAACCTTTCATTTAATAACTAAAGAAACTAAAATAAAAACACATTAATTGATTTTTTAAAATACTCATGGTTCATTGATGATAAAGGCAGGATTAGAACCACAGGATTTCTAGTCATTTTTTTTTTTTCTTTTTAAATGTTTTCATTTTCCCTCCAGAAACATTCTGCCTGGAGTTCTCTTCTTTCAGTTCCTCTCTGGACAAGCTGCAATCCTCAGGCCCGAGCTGCCCAGAGCCATTTCCATCCACAACCAACCTGGGAGGCCCTTTTCTCTTACCCCCATGATAAAACCCTCAGCCTCTCCTTTGCCTGCAGGAACCTGGGAACTCTCACTCTGGGATTCCAAGAGTAAATCCACTGACTCTGGTCTCCCACTCTGCCCTCAGGCATTTTATGCAGACCTACTCTTTCCTCTACAAATTCCCTTTCCATGCTTTATCTGTTTTCTGTCTGTGTAGTTCAGGGTTCCAGAAGTCCCCAAGGTTTATGAGGATACCATCTACATTTCCAGATTTCACTTTTTTAGGTCAAAGGAGATTTTCAAGAGAACATAGCAAAAATTTCTTTGGTAACTTTAAACCAGAAATGTCCAACTTTTTTTGAAACTGTTTTGGGTGAAAAGTTAAGTAGTTAATGCAAATATGTGGCCAATAATTTCATTCAAAATAAGGGGAAGGGGGTACACAATCCCACCTCAAATCCTAAACACGGGTTTTATTCTATAACTATCCCACATGTACATGAAAGAGGCTGCCCTTCACTAGAGATTAATGGAAACCACCCTGATTTCCCACTATTATTAATCCTAGTAATACTGCTAGCTGTTACTCCGTTAGCCTACACAGGCAAAATAAGGAGTCTCTCTGAAGCTGAAAATAACCCATGGTATTTTTAAAAATAAAAATTATTATTTCAAGTTTCCTATAAATATTTTGTCAAATGCCAATCACAAAGAATGAATTCTGAACACTTTTTTCCAATTATATAAATCTAATATCTTTAAAAACTGTTTATGAATTATATACCACAGGCTAGAAAACCATGGCTGTACACATACATAGTAGCTGGCTGTTACTCTCCAACCATTTAGCAAGTATTTATTGGACATGCTGTACACTAGGCACAGCAGGGGAAACAGAAGGAGATAAAAATACTGCCTTATGGCCCTTGTAATCTACTTGCGATAACAAGACAAATACATGAGAAGTTAAACAGTACAAAGTAGTATGTGGTCAAGGGACTGGGGCACAAGTTCTACACAAAGTAGAAAGCTGACTCCCTGGATAATACTGAGAACAAAAGGGAAGGAAGGACACCAAAAGCCTACAGCTCACATAGAAACTAAATAAAGCTAATGTATGCAATGATTAGCTCACTGGCCAGCACAAAAACCTTCCATGGCTCATTCCTAACAAACAAAAAATAAAGTCCAAACTCTCTAGCTTGATCTCAAGGCCCCATAGGTCCTGGCCCCACTCTACCTGACTAGACTGCCCTGAAGCCAGACTGCCCCATTAACGACCCCTGGACACAGTGACAGCAACTGCTGTCTACCCTCCCTTGCTCCTGATGTCCTCTCCTACCCAACACCCTCCCTTCAATCTCAGCTACCAAAATACATCAATTTTACACTCCACTTACTTACTTCCTTGACAGCATCTCAACACTGCTTCTTTTCAATATTAACTGTACAGATCTTTGCCCTTAAGATAGCCAGTCTCCAAGATGTCCCCAGTGATTCTCACCTTTTAGCATTTATTCATGTATGATCCTCTCCCTCATGACCTGTGTAAACAATAGGGTACTATACAAGAGACACTGTATGACTCCCAATGCTTGATGCAACAACCATCTGAGTCTTCAACTTTGTGATCCCTTTGTGTTACTCACTCCAGGACAGCCATCCATGTTTCATGGTTTACTCTAGTAAATTTACACAGAGGTCTACATGCATAGACTGAAGCCTTCCGCTTCAAGCCAGTACCAACATGCCAGCTACAGAAGTGAACCTACTTGGACTTGCATCTTCCAGCTCCAGAAAAACCTTCAGATATCTACAGACCTGGCCAACTCTCTCCAAAGACCTCAAGTCTGAACCATCTAGCCAAGCTGCTCCCAAATTCCCAACCAAAAGAAGCTGAGTGCAATAACAGATATTTATTATTAGTTTTAGCTAAGTTTTGTTAGCTGTTTATTATGCAACAATAGTTAATAAATATATCTCCTTATATATTCTGCATAATATTCTAAATATTTCCATCCTAATCTTTTTCTTAGAACTAGATTAACAGATCCCAAGAGAAAGAATTCTTCAATTCCGTGCATGCTTTGTAAGACACTTAGTAATCATTAGTTTATTGAATGATAAAAAAAATTGAAAGAAGAAATGAAATAATCGGTAAATTGTGCCTTGGGTTGACTTCATATTGGTTTTGGATAATCATCCAAAATTTTTTTAACTTTCAGAATTTGGTAGTATGGGGACGGGGATTTAGCTCAGTGGTGCTGCCGCCTGCCTCCCAAGCACAAGATTCCAAGTTCGATGCTGGGTACCAAAACAAACAAAATTTGGTAAGATGGAAGTAATATCAACTGGTAATCTGGATGTTGATCTCAATCTGGACTTTCAAGGAATGCAAAGACTTCAACTCACCTCCATACCAGCACTTGTCTCCCCTCCTGGACATTCCAAATGCAAGAACAGCTTTAAAGTACCACCAGTGAAAAGTGAGCATTGGGGCAGCCAAGAGTTAGGGATGGGAATCGGAGAAGAGACTGTGATAATAAATAGCAGCCACGTGGCTGGCCAGCACCAAGTCCTGACCTGGGCAGAATACTCAGTCTAGGTACTGTGGCCCCAGTCCAAGAAACTGAAGGTATTTCATAGACTTCTGCTTCAGATTTCT
Organism: Fukomys damarensis; assembly: GCF_012274545.1. Classification (NCBI taxonomy): domain Eukaryota; kingdom Metazoa; phylum Chordata; class Mammalia; order Rodentia; family Bathyergidae; genus Fukomys; species Fukomys damarensis. The sequence goes on along the minus strand of NW_022900921.1, from coordinate 37,402,900 downwards.
TCTTAATCCTCTAATATTTCAGTGCAGGTACTTTCTAAAACTCAGGGTTAAGTTACAGTCTAACTGAGTCCTCATGAGTCTTCTTGGGACCCAATGAAGCTGGTCTAAAATTGAATACTTCTTGTTAAACCATTGAAAGGACCAAGCTTTTGTAAATCCTTTCATTAATAAAACCACAGGAAGCACACAAAGTCATAGTCGTTATCACTGGGAAACACCAAGAAATCTGAAATTGTGAAATTATGGATTATACATATAATAAGGTAAGCATTACTATACAGTATACTAATTGCTAACAAGCTGGCTAACTTAAAAGATAAATTTACTTTGACAACATTTATATTAATGACTGGAAGAGGAAAGAAAAGCAAAATGATTAAGAACCTTTATAAAAGAAAGGCTCAAAATCATGTTAGAAGACAGTTGGCTCCCATCATAAAAAGGAGTGAGTGGTTTTAAATCAAGAAATGGGGCACAAATTGAGTCAGCTTAGCCTAGGGGCAAAGCAAGATTCCCTCCAAGAATGAGAATTTAGTGCTTATTAAAATTCTGTGCAATTTAATTTTAAATATCCTTCTCTTTCTCTTTGGTGCCTACATCCATGGACATCAAAGAGATCTGGTATTTAGCCTAATTCTTTCCATATGGTAAACACACCTCATTGCCTATAGGCACCAGTCAGAGTTTTGCTCTGAGACAGGGGGCTGCAGAAGGAGTCTTCTGTGTTAACTATTCCATCCCATTAGTGTTAGAGACCTGAACTTTATTAGTGAACAACTTGGGGCCAGTTGTATAAACCTACTGATAAGGAAAGGCTGCAGCCCAGCTGTTCTTGGTACTTCTCTTTATACAAAAGAGCCACTGCTTGAGCAAAACTCTGTCTAATCCCTTGAAGATGTGTATTCAACTAAAGAAAACTTCTTAAATACCTCGGGATCTTAATCTCATTAATTGTGTTGCAAATTCAATCATAACATCACTGTTTGTTAGTATTTTTGCTCCAGTCCCTCTCAGCAGTATCAGAATAAGATCACTCTTAAAAACACATTATGTGAAAAAAAAAAAACACATGATGTGGACATTCCTTCAGGCTACAGCTAAGTTTTACTTTCTCCATTTCTTTCTCAAGAAAGTCAACAACCAATTTCATTTAGAAATAAAGCCAAATGTCTGTAAAAACATAGAAAATGATGCAAGAAACAATGTCAAGGGAAAGGAGAACACTGAACTGTATAGTCTATAGTCACAGCTCTTTCTATGTGTTATTATGGATAAATATGGAAAGAAATAGAAGAAATGAAGAAAGCCATTTTTACACACGTCTATAACCTAACTACATTCTATTTTTTTTAAAATGTCCTTTACTTTTGATGGGAGTTGTCTTAATAGTGGGTGTTATATGTTTATTTTTAAATTATCAGGATAAGCGTGCAGTTTGCCTCTGTCTGTGCAGACTAGTGCTGGGCGGGTGCATGGCTGGGATCCCCAGAGACGGCCCGACACAGGGATGACACGGACTGACAGGCCAGGCCATGCTCTGCTACACCTCCATGAAGCTCTTCAGGACTTCTTAAAAACAGACCCTGGGGGGCTTGGGATTTAGCTTAATGGTTCCACCACCTTGCAAGCACAAGGTCAAGGTCCAGAGTTTGATCCCTGGTACCAAAACAGAAACAAACAAACAAAAAAACAGACCCTGGGGATCCACTGACTACTGTGGGCTAGAAGAATGCAGGCATCAGGGAGCTGTGTTTTGAGCAGAGGGTAGTACAGAGTGGGGAGACAGAGTTATACAATGCTGAGAACCTGAAGTGTTTACATGTGCCTTGTTTTTCTCAGGGCACTACTTTTACGCAGATTTTTCCAAGGAATTATGAGAATGCCTCAAAACTTCAACTGAAATTTAAATTTTCATGCTGTATAAAATGAAAATATCAACTTTCCCTCTTCCATTCCGAAGCTCCAGTATTAAATGGTATATTGCTCAATCTACTAACAAATGCTTATGCATTCATAAACATAATATGCCTTTTTGAACATAATAAGATCATTATTTGGCTTTTGAATTTAATCTATTTTGGAGACCTTCCCAATCAACTCACAGAGACAAATCTTGTTATAAAGTTTCAAAGTGTTTCATCTATTTTGTGTGTGTGTGTGTGTGTGTGTGTGTGTGTGTGTGTGTGTGTTTACGTGGTCAATGTTTAAGTCATTTAGAGGTTTGATTCTTTTTATTTTTTTCATTGCTGGGGATCCAACCCAAGGTCTCATGTGTGCAAGGCAAGTGCTACACCACTGAAATATACCCCAGGCCCTCTTCATTCCTAAAAACAACACTGAAGTCAATCTTTTTTGCACCAAAACTCACTTATGGTCACTAGTCTAAGAACATATGGTCATAGGTGGGCCCACTAGCATAAGACATAATGCAGCAAGACTTCCTCATATCTAAGTATAGTTAACTGTCACTTAGCAATAAAGAGGAACACAGGATAGTCTAAAAATAAATTCACTCACCCTGGAGCCCCAGGGGGACTCAGGGCCAGAGTTCTCCCTTCCCACCCAAACCTCCATATAAAAGCAAGTTCTGATTTTGTGCTGGCAGGGACAGCTTTCCTGCCCCAGGGACCAGTGTACTCTCCTTCTTTCTACCAGTGGCTTCAGCCTCTCTGGTTTCCATTCTTAAAATGACAATGACAAATACAGATGATGATTATCAGAACCATAAAATTTCAGAGCTGGTTAGGATTAATGATTACCTCATCCAAACTTCTTATTTCTTAAATGGGACCATTCTGGCCCAGACAGGTGAGTTACTGGACTACACACAGCCACCTCCTGCATACCAGTCTCAGGCTTTTTCCATTACATAGTACTGAATAAAAAATTTTTACAAAAGATTCTGAGGACATATGCTGAGGTAGCACAGACAGTAAGAAATTTAAAACCTTGTATTTAGATGCTTTTAATGTCTTTCTCCGCTAAGTTAGAATGGTGACAAGTCCTTAGACTGACACATTAGTTCCCTCCCCTCCCGCTGCTCCAGCACCTCCTTGGGGTGTTCGCAGGGAGTTCTGCTAGCACTGCTGTCTTGCTGCTAACAGCAAGACACCCAGCTTACAAAAAGTGGGCTTCTCGAGCCTTGAGATGTTCTCTCACCTGTCTCCTTCTATTCATGCTGCAGGATCTAAATCAGGGAGGCGGCTAGTTCTACAGCAAGTCAGTTCAGGATCTAAACCCCAAAGTGTTGCTTGGTCCCCACTCCAGCTCCTAAAGTCCAGCTGTTACTAACCAAAAGCAAGCACCTGCCCACCGGCCAGATGAAGTCGAGGTACAGTTTCTGTAAGAAGTACAGCAACATGTTGAAGAACCAATGGATTTGAATACAAGGCTCACCTCTAACCTTGCCTAACAACTAAAGCTCTGTGGTCTCAGTCTTCTCATCTTTAAAATGGGGATAATAATGGGTTTCTAACACAGCCTATTTCAAACTGCTACTGATGGGTATAGCAATGTATACAGACAACTTACTATAGTGTCTGGCACAACAAGGTGCTCAATAAATATTGAGCCTTTACAGCCACACTTGGCTCACACACAGGTCAATCTGAGGCAAAAAGCAAAAATCCAGGTAGCTGAGAAGAGGAAGTCTTTAGTATGGTTTCTTCAGAATTAATAAAAGCAGAATTTTAAAAAGCTTATATTTTTACACAAGTCCATATTGTCTCTGAAGATAGGAGCAATCATTTCCAGGACTGTTCCCCAGCCAACACATGAATTAAATCAGGGGGAAAACTTGCTGGGGTGGGTCACGCTCATTAAATGCCTTCAGTGGGCCCAATCTGGGGAACACCACACAGGGATCCAACCCAGAACAGAAAAATAGGAAATCAGAGTGAGTTTTCAGGTCACAGATGGGTTTTCTATATTGCCGACCACCTGTCAGAAGCAAGATGTCCCTGATGCGGTCAAGTTTATGGGGTTTCCTCTTCTTTGTTCCTGAAATAAGAAGTCACTTCAGCATTCACACCCATCATGGGAGAACCGCTACTCCATCACTCCTTACTTTCATCATAGCTTTGGTACAGTGAAAGGTTTTTAAAGCTATGTATCATAAGACTGTTTTCTGTTTTCCATTATGACATGTAACTGGTGTACTCAAAAGGAAGAAAGAAAAAGGTTGGAAGGCCCACAGGCCACAACCTAATATGACAGAGAGAGGACACCTGCTGAACAAGTGCAAGGCAGATGTGCAGTTTATTATTATTATTTTATTTTAAGACAAGATCTCACTAAGTTGCCCAAACTGAACTAGAACTTCCTACCCTCCTGCCTCAGCTTCCTGAGTTGCTAGCGTTACAGGCATATGCACTACACCTGGCTGGCAAACACTTCGAGAAGCATGAGATACCAATGTCTGGAGGTCACTCACTGAATTACCTAAAGAATCTAGGCAGATAAATAAAATGTGCAACCAACCAGGGCAATACAAGCAGCAGCAGAATCTTTGACCAAATGGCACATGTGTCACACTGGTCACCAACATTTAAATTTGAAAATCTAAACTGTAAGTGGAACAAAAAGCATCATATCTGGACTGAGGGTCCCCATTTTATAGTGCCTGCTAGAAGTTCTAATGCCAAGTGAAAGGAAAAGGTCAGTCAAGAGAACAGCAGGTGAAAGGGTCTCTCTGGGAAGGTGGCAGCCCCAGCCCCAGTGATCAGTATAGAAAAGTCATAAAGAAGCCAAAGTCTGGGCTGTAAGACTCACAAAATGAGAGATCAAAGTGAGGACAGGGGAAGGCAAACAGGCTCCAATACTACAGCAGTCTTTGCTATAGATCCAGGGTCCCTTGTTTCCTAGTCCTGCAAAGGCAATGTAAGAACAGCCTGACCGCCCCCGCTCTGAGTACACAGAATGACCCAGGAGGGGCTGCAGCCACACACCCGTCAGGAAGAGCCTGGTCAAAGGCCTCGCCCAGTGGGAGAAGAGTAGTCAAAGGGATAGGGCAATTTCTGAAGGCTAATAAGGAAAGGAAGAGTGCCCACATCCTCTCACACCATTTCATAAACAAGCATATACTGAGTGTTATGTACACTTTACAAGGTTCAGCGGGAGTTATAAGATTAAATAAAAGAAAAGCTAATTAAGAGTATGGGACTTATTCTAGGTTAACAGGAGGAAGAGATTACCTAGCATCAGGAATGACCATATCATAAACTTGGATTTGGTAACATAATGGCTCACTAACCCCAGAACTGGAATGCTAGATATAGAGCAGACTGAATGAAGTAAAGACAGTTGACACTCTCAAAAGTGCTAAGATCATGTAGAGGGAGAGAAAATGAGCTCATCATCAGACATTTTGGCAATACTTTATGTCAAAAGAAAGCGAAATTATGTTATTTAAAATTCTCAAAGAGCCAGGCATGGTGGCGCATGCCTGTAATCCCAGCACTCAGGAGGCTGAGGCAGGAGGATTGCTGTGAGTTCCAGACCAGCCTGGGCTACATAGTGAGTTCCAGGTCTCAACTACATAGTGAGACCCTGTTTCAAAAAAAACCAAAATAAATAAATAAATAAATAAAATTCTCAAGGAAAAATAATGTGAGCCAAGATTTTTTCCTTGCAGTCCTGGAGATTAAACCTAGGACCTTTGCTGAGCTATATCCCCAACCCTTTATAAAATTTTTAAAGTTTTTTTTTAACAAAACTAAACTATAGCGGGTTAGCTGCACACTTGGGTGATAAAACCATAAACAGATGCAAGGAAGTGATTACTACAAAAGTCAACAAGGTGTTTAGTTTTGGGGGAACAGAGGGAAATGTGGAACAGGCTCAGGGGCTTGAAGAACTCCGGCAAAGCTCTACTTCCTGACCTGAGTGCTAATGATATGGGTGTTTGCCTTATAATTATTCTCTAAACTGTGCATTTCTTTTGTTTGGATTCTGTTATTTTTCTTTATTTATTTTTTGGGGGGGGTACCAGGGATCAAACTCAGGACCTTGCACTTGTGAGGGAGGCAGTGGCACCACAGAGCTAAACCCCCACCCCACCCACCTCCATTTTTTTTTTTTTTACAACAAAGTTCTTTTGAAGTGCTAACAAAATCTAGGAGTATCATCAGTACAACAGGTAAGTAATGGACAGAGCTGCAGGTGTTGGGGAGAGGAGCAGGCAAATCCAACAGCAAATACACCAGGAACTTGGACTTGTTTCCATTAATTTCTCTTGATTAATACAGATTATTTCATCTACTATTCTGACTGAAATTTTTAGATACTTGTAACCAATGACATGCTCCAAAATATCTCAAGAACAATCTCAAATCAAAATGACCTCTTAAACACCTATCATATTTGCAAAAAGCTATTGGTTTTGGGTGCTCATAGACAAGAGGTTACACGCTCACATTCCAAGAGTTTTCAAGATGACCAGCTCCACACTGCCCCGTAGTTCATCTTTCTACTATTATAAACACTAAGTTGTGAAGAATGAAACATGGAGACAAACTCTATGGTACAACCAGATTGGTCATAGAGGTAAGAGTCAGCGAGAGTTGGCAGAAAAAGGCAGCTTGCTGCAGTTTACTGAGGGGTGATTCCTGTAGCCATTCTGAGTATAAGTCTGGGAGGTGGCTTCACTGCCAGGGTGTGGATCCCAGTGTGGCCAGGCACTTGCAGCAGGTTGGATCCTAAGCTTCAATTCCTTATCTATAAACAAGGATTAATGATGATGCCTTTCTCCACCAAAAAAGCTTTGTGGAAATATTATACCCTATGTAACAACAAAGTAACACAATTTCATTTTATAAAACTATAAAAGAAACACTGCTCTTGGCAAACATCCATAGTGAAGATGAAATTAAATAATGTGTGTACAGCACATTAGTTCCTGGACCACCAGAAGTTACTTGATAAATGTTTGTCATGATTATTCGGGTGTTAAACATTTTCAGAAACACAAGAACTCTACTTTGTAGACATCTTCTCACTTTTAATGCAGGATGCTTTCTCCAAAGTAGGTAGGTAGTGCTATTTTGTAAATCCATGATCTTGAACATAAGTCACTAGAGAGGTAATTGAGTATATGCAATTTTTAATACCTTCCAAATCACTAGGTTATTTTCCTTCCCATCACCATCACTGGTGATTAATTTTAATTCCTACAAAATGTAGACTGTGATTATCCCTTGGGACCGTAGCTGGAGAGACTCCTGGCACGGGTGTCTGGGGATAATACAGATGCCATTTGTCTACCTAGTAAGCTCACCACTCCCCATGCTTCTTCCTGGTGGCACAGCCAGGAGAAGTTCCCACAGTAAGGTTCTCCCTCAATGTCCACTACCAATCTGCTCTTTTACTGGAAGCTGTGACTTCGTTCTAGCTAGGGAGACCCAAGGATGCTTCAGGAAAGAGCTAATCTCCAATAAGAAGACAGAGATACAACAAAATTAAAGCTTTTATTTTATTTTATTTTATTTATTTATTTATTTTTTGTACCAGGGATTAAACTCGGGTCCTCGCGCTTGCAAGGCAGGCCACCGAACCGCTAAGCTAAATCCCTGGCCCCTAAAGCTTTTTTATTTTGAGACCAAATCTCATTATGTAGTAGTCTGAAACTTATTATGTTGCCCAGGCTGGTTTCAAACTCAGCAATTCTCCTGCCTCAGCCTCCCTAGTGCTGAGATTACAGGCACATGCAACCATACATGGCTTTAGATACTTCAAGAGAACCGATTTATCACTGCCACTTCTGTGTCCCACTGTCCAGACATACACATACTTCCAGGCTTTGAACAGAGTTCATAGGTAGTATGTGTTGCTGAAGAAGCCATTTTCAGCCCACAAGGTGACAAGTGTGCAGATAAAGGATAACAAGTATTGAGAAGAGGGCAGGACAATCTGGCCCTTGATGACACAGTGCCAAGCCTGGATGTGCCAGCCCATGATCTCTTTGTATAAGATAACTTAAAGTCATCACTGTCCAGACTACTGTTAAGTAGGCATTCTCCTTCCACATTCTTTTTTTTTTTTTGGTACCAGGATCAAACCTGGGATCTTGCACTTGCGAGGCAGGCGGTGGAACCAGTAAGCTAAATACCGAGCCCTCCTCACACATTCTTCAGCAGTCCTGTTGTTATGGATTCAATTATATTCCTATAAAATTCCTACGCTGACAATAAAACACCAACAAGATTGCAATAAGAGTCCAGGTCTTTGGAGAAGTGATTAAGCCATAAGGGCCCTGCCACATAAGTTAGTGTCATAAGAGTGGTGAGGAAGTACCGTAATGACTTGTCTTTCTCTCACTATGTGAGAAACAGCCTTCATCCATTCCTTAGCCCCTTCTTCCACTGTTGTAAAAATGCAACAAAAAGCAATTGTGGAAGCAAAGAAAACCTTCACCAGATACTGAATCTGATAGTATCTTAAGCTTAGACATCCCAGCCTCCATATCTGTGAGAAATATATTTCTTTTCTTTATAAATTGCCCAGTGCTAGCTAGGTATCTTGTTTCAGCACACTTGCCAATGCTCATAAGATGCCTTATCCCGAACATCTCCAAACGTGACTGTATTTGATGACATGATTCAGTTAGAAGGAGGCCAACGGGATAGGTCCTATTCCAACCTGACTAGCATAGCATAAGAGAAGGACACTAAGACACACAGGGACACACCACACACAGGAGAAACTGAAAGCATTTGTTGTCTAGAAGAATATTAGCAGAAGTTCTTCACACTGAAGGGCAAGAAAATACCAGATGCAAACTTGGGTCTACACTAAAAAATTTGGTTTTTCTATAAAATGTAATACTACTACTCAGTCATAAAGAATGAGAAATTAGAGTCATTCATAGGAAAATGTATACTTATTGAGGGTATACTCCTAAGTGAAATAAATAAGTCACACATGTGTAAATACTGAATAGTTTCTCTGGTGTGAAAAACTATAATAGTACATAAGATCCTAATGAGATCATTGACAGTGTGAAATACGAAGAAAAGGGCTAAAGGTGTAAGGAAAGTGGGAAGGGTAGGGAAAGGTAATAAGGGAAAAGAAAAAAATAGGAGAAAATGAAAAAATGGAAATAAAGTGTTTGTAAATGGGAGGGGAGGAGGGGGTAAAGGGAGGGCAGGGACAAGGGGAAAAAATGAGAACCAAGGCCTGTCACGTAAAGGTACAAGATCCCAATAATGAATGTAACTGTACTGTATACCTAAAATGCACCAATAAACTTTTTAAAAAAGGGATAAGCTCCAAATATATTAAAGAAGTAATTTTTAAAATGTTTTTCTATTTTAATTTATTTAAAAGACAACTGCTTAGGGCTGGGGATTTAGCTCAGTGGTTCTGCTGCCTGCCTTGCAAGCGCAAGGACCCAAGTTCGATCCCCAGTACCAAAAAACAAAAAACAAAAAACAAAAGACAACTTTTTAAGGCAAAAAAATTATGATTTTGGGGAGGATATATATATATATATACATATACATATATATATATACACACATACAGAAATAAGTCATACAACAATCAATACAAAGGGTATGTGCAATAAGCTTTATAAAAATGAGTGATTCGATCCCCAGTACCAAAAAAATTAAAAAATAAAAATGAGTGTTATGAAAAAAATGAGTGTTATGGACTGATTTGCATTCCCTTAAATTCACATATCAAAGCTGTAACCCTCAATGTAATTGTATTTGCAGATAATTAAGACTAAATGAGATCATGAGTATGAGGCCCAAAGCCAGTATGAGTATTGCCTAAGAGGGAGAGACACCGGGGATGTCCCCTCACAGAAAATAAGCCCACAGTACACAGGGAGGGCAGTCACCTACAAGGCATGAGGGGCCACACAGGAGAAACCCATCACACTGTCATCTACATCTTGGACACTCTGCTTGCAGAAATGAGGAAAAAAATCAGAATCTGCTATTTCAACCACAGTTTGTGGCATTTTTTGTGGCAGCACTCACAAACACTATGTACTACCAGACTGAACAAATACTAATAGCAACCCTCAAAGGGAACCGAATTTCAAGACTTGTGAAAGGGCAACATCAGTTGTAGATATGCTTACAGGGCACTCAGAATCAAGGTCTGCATGAGGAAGAGAAGTCTTCTGCCCCTGCCATCTGTCGGAAGTCACTCCCAGACTCCTCCTGTGGTCATTTCCCAGGCCAGGCAGGGAGGCTGGAGTGCCCGTGTGCTGGACTCTGGAGCAATGAGCCTGGAGGTCAGCTGGCCAAATAGGAAGGCTGAGACAAGATTCATATCAGTCTACTTTCATACTCATTGGGCTTTGATCAAATATTTAAATGCAGAGGGAAAAAGCAGTGGCTCTACTAGAATTAGTACTATTCATCATCAGTAGTAGACTTTTATTATTCATCATTTCTGTGGCCTCAGTTAGAATGATAAATTGAAAAGTGACTGACCAGAAATTAGAAATAGAAAAGAAAGTCCCAAGTACTGGCACAACTCAAAACGCAAAAGGTAAAAAAATAAAACAAAACGATAAAGTAAAATAAAAAAGGAGAAGAAAGAAGGAAGTTGCAGTAAGATGGTATCAAAGAAAAAATTATTTTTTTCTATTTTCTTGTTGCCCTACCATTACAAATTAAGAGGGACACTCTAAGAGCAGGTCATTATTCCTGTTGTTCCTAGGGCCTCAGAATGATGGAAGAAGGCAGGGGAAATAGTTTGTTCAGCAACTCAAGGTTTTAGGATGGGTCCAGACTCCTCCAAACATATGCCCAGCTTTGATGTCAGCACTGCTAAGTGACTGAAATCTCGATTTTTTCAACCAGTGAATGTAGCACAGATGCTCCCACACCACTGTTTCATGGCTCAGTTCCTGGATCTATTTGTAGGACACCACTGCTTGTTACTGTGTTTAGTTTCTGTTCTTGACCCAGTTGACAGTCAACACATTTCAACCCTATGAGGACCTACTTGAAAAACACTGTTATTTCTTAAGGTGGTTCACAGGTGTGCACTGCATATGCATTTTAATCTTCTTTAAAGCTACTCTGTACTTTAAACAGATTTGCTCTCTGCTGCCAAAAAAGAAAAAAGTAGCCTCTAGAGACCTGTTGCCTAAATAAGTTTCTTCATAGCTACACAGGAAAACAGGACTTCAGGCTCCATGTTCTTAATCTGTTGTGCATCTCTCACTTGGGGTGGTGGGTGTCAGAAATACCTATTCCTAGGCCCAGCCCTTAGTGATGCTGCAGTAGGTGGGAGCCCAAGAGTCTATCCTGTTACACCAAGCTGCCTGGGTGACTGACTTGTAGTCAAACTGGGAGCTGCAGCCCCAGACACACCCTCATAACACAACTCAGCAGACAAGTTCAAAGTGCATCATCCTCCTGGCTGCCCATGATCATGGTCTTGAGCTGCTCACCTGGGCAGAGCCCCATCAGGAGAAACAAGTCTTACAGGTAAACAGAGCAGGCACCTTTCTCCATGAGGGGGTCCCCATTTACACAGGGTTTCCATCGTGGGAATACCAGCCATTGTTCTAGGCCACAAAGGCGAAGGAGCCTGATGAGGTAGCAGGTGCATACAGAGCTGTCACTGGATGCGGCAGCTGGGTTCACTGCCTAAGTCACTGGGACCCATCTTAGTACCAAGACAGTGCAAGCAGTATTTAATCAAATATCACCCATTTCCCAGAAAACTACTACATGTCTTTAAAGAAGAAGCAAAACAAAGGAGTCATTTCCAGATAGCAGAATGGTGGAACCAGGTGCTGGACTTACGTCTAAATGTCTGAGTCATGGCTTGTCCTGATCTGGGAAATCTGTACTTCTCTGTAGCCACATATTTCCCCACAAGGCCATAGCATTTCTTGCTGTGTCTGCAGGTGTGTAAATGTGAACAAGGACAGCTAAGCAGCCTGAGACAGGAAGGCAGGAGTGCGGTTAAGGCTTCACAACACACCACAACCTCCGCACCCCTCACTTTTGTTAACAGCCCAATTATAAGTCTTTCTCTTTTTTCTCAGTGTTGAGATTGAACTTAAAGGCCCCACGTATGCCAGCCAAGCACTCTACCACTGAGCTACATCCCCTACCCAGACTCTCATTTAAAAAAATAATAAGGGACCAGGGATTTAGCTCAGCACTTCCACCGCCTGCCTTGCAAGCGCAAGGACTCGAGTTCGATCCCCGGTACCCAAAAAATAAAAACATAATAAAAGCATTTGAGCTGGCCATGATGGTACATGCCTATAATTCCAGCACTCTAGGAAGTGGAGGCAGGAAAATCATGAGTTCCAGCCTAAACAGAACAACTTAGGAATAAATCCTTGTCTTTAAAAAGAAAGAAAAAGAGGGCCAGGGATTTAGTTTGATCCCCGGTACCAAAAAAGAAAAGAAAAGAAGAAAGAAATCTCAGTACGAAATTCCTGGGTTCAATCTACAGATGAGTTGGGAGTGGCAAGGCTTGTCTTGAGTGCAGAGACCTGGCTTGAAGCAAGGCTGGGCTGGCTGAGCTATGTCCCCCACAGGCTCCTTCCACATCTGAGAGTACACCAAGAGCCTCCTTCCACGCACAGTGACACGCCTGCGGTGCAGCCTGCCCTCTACTACAGCACTCACCGGGTCCTGTACAAGATGCACCTGTAGAGACTGCATGATGCCAGGGCAGCCGTCTGTCTGGGATGATTTGCTTTCGTCCACTCCCAGTTTAAGACTGGGCATTGAGAAAGGCTGACCCATTATTCACAACTTAACTTCAAAGTTCTTTAAGAGCTTTCCTTGTGCACAGGGAACACAGCTCTGTGATCAGACATAAAACCCAAAGGCGCTGCTCATTTATCTTCAGCATCACCAGCAGCGTTTTCCCTACACAATCAGGAGACTCTGCAGCTCAGACATCACTGAAATTCTGCTGCATTCACCCTGTCTCTCAGTTCCTCTGGCATCATTAAAAGACAAAAAAGTCTGTGCTAGCGCACACATGGTCCAAGTCACCATTCTCCTCTTCACTTCCTTCTCAGCCAGTGTGAGTGCCGACCTCTTGAAGAGAGGCTGATTTGGCCAATCCAACAAGACTACCACTTGCTAGCCCCCTTTCATACACTGACTTCAGGGGAGGAGTATTCTAGTGGAATCTACACAGCAATTTTATATACTGTCCCTAAACTTGAAGAAACAAGCTCAGGGACCTGAAATAAGTCGTTCCAAGTCTCACAGTCAGTGGTGGTTGACACATAAGTAGCAGATTCCAGTAAAATCATTAGAACCAGTATCTTCTTCATTAAAATTACTTTTATTCCCAATGCTAAGGAAACCATAACAAGTGAAAATTTGAACTTAATTCATTCTCTGTCATTAAAGAAACTAACCTAGATTTGTGTACAAGCTAGCATTCCAGTGGAAGTCCAGTCCTCTGACCTCACCCTTTTATTTCTTTTCTGGCGGAGAAGAGTTATGTGTCTTGCCAGCTCCCACTTACCTGGACAGAAGTATCATTAGGTTAGTTCACAGTCCCCCTTCCTCTATATGAAAAAGCCCAACCCTAGAACAGCAGCTTTGTTGATGGACATCCAGCTTTGCAGCTGGTTCTAAACCTCTGCTTTGATTCTGTACCATAAATACTTACTTCTAGAGAAAAAGCAACTGCTCCCTAAAAGGATAGGGTATGTGAATTCTGGAGAACCCATGATATTTTGAAATGAATTTCTCAGGTAACTTTCATGCTGGACATGAAAGCCCAAGAACAGAAATCAAAGAAATCACATTTATTGCTGTTTTAACACTGTTAATTGAAACAGATGCCAAAAGGAATGTTATTTCAGTTACTAATTTCAGTTGGGAGTGAAAGTATTTTGAAAATGGTCCTACTAGTCTAAGTTAGTACCTTTCCTTTGTGAAACACAAGAGAACTCTGAACACATTTTTGCCACTACAAACTTACCTACAGGGACCCCTTCGTAATACTTCTCTGTGCAAGTTATCTGTCCTCCTGAGTTCCAAGCCTTCATGTAAGCATGAAATAGCTGTGTACTCTGAGGCACATAATAGATCGATAAAATGCCTACACTCACTTCTTGCAAGCTGGACTGAGGAACTGGATACCTCCAAACTCAAATAACCCATATGCTATAGTCTAGCCCATGAGCTAGTTTCTGCTCTGCCTCTGGATCTGACATTCTAAAATAATTCACACTCCACTTTGAACTCATTTCTTCCTCCACAATCCAAAATATAGAATAAAAACGGATGGATTACTAGCTTTTATTTTATTTCATTTACATTTTTTCTTTTAAATTCTTTTAATGGTAAATTTTAGGTATGCAATACATTTACATTCATCATTGGGAACTTGTACTTTTACATACTGATCTCATTCACATTTTGAATTTTTTTTTTTAACCCTCCACAAATCACCCATATTCAGCTGTTGGGCAGCACTTACCAAAGGACAAAAACCTAAAACTGTAGTTAAAACCCTAGAACCACAGCCATCAAAACCAAAGATGAGGGCTAGGGATTTAGTTCAGTGGTTCTGCTGCCTGCCTTGCAAGCACAAGGACCCAAGTTCAATCCCCTGTACTAAAAAAAAAAAGAAAAAAAGATGGGACAGCAGGAAGTGAACCCTTAGCTACAAGGAAACAAAGTTTGGGCTATTAAAAGTGGCTTTTTGGTGTTTGTTGAGCTCTCTTCTGTGCAAATGGTATTAAATGCAGGATGTGGGCAGTGTGAAGAGAGGGTAATCTGGACTACCCAGTGCCTCCCATGACTTCTGTATCACAGCCAGAGATTCCTGAAAAGGTGAAACTGGGGCCAGCTGCTCACTCTGTCATCCAGGTTGGCCCTGTGCAAGTCCTCACACTACCACAATCAGTGTGCATGGTACTAAGGGTGCACTAATACTACCTGTGCCTCTTCCCTTTCCCTCCCATTGTTACTTATAGTTTTCCACCTCATGGAAGTTGCACTATGCTCAACCCCTTCCATTTATACCAAGCAAAACCACATCATTCAGAGCAAAGCTTGATCCTGAATATGAATGCAATGAAGTTTTTAAGAACGAAGTGTGTTACAATTATTCTGGGCTATCTATCTCTAGCAGAACTGGATTAACCAAACCAATTAACTCTGAGATTTCTGCACTGCCTGCACAGTGGCGAACTCA
Organism: Fukomys damarensis; assembly: GCF_012274545.1. Taxonomy (NCBI): domain Eukaryota; kingdom Metazoa; phylum Chordata; class Mammalia; order Rodentia; family Bathyergidae; genus Fukomys; species Fukomys damarensis. Next base: position 37,387,747 of record NW_022900921.1, on the reverse strand, counting down.
ATTTCAAAGATGAAGGTCTGAAGTTCCTCAAACCACACTGTGTAGAAACCCACTCCTCCCCCAGTTTAGCATTTCCTAATGAGTACTGTTTGAATGCAATCACTTTCCTACAATTTCAACAGAATGAAAATTGCAAAAAAATAGGCTTCATAGAGTACCCTCTGCCTGGGCTGTGCGGTGTCCGGCACTTGTTTCTGCCATTCTGGTCAGGACTTCAAAACAGCCTGTCCTCACAGCACTCATTATAGAATCAAATGCCAGAGGTTTCTCAACTCTTACAAAACCTGCCCCCCTCCCTTTTTTTGGTACCAGGGATAGAACTGACTTTGTGCTAGTGAAGGCAGGCAGGTGGAACCACTGAGCTACATCCCCAGGCCCTTACAACCGCTTTTCTCACTAAACAAAGGCATCAGAACAAAGACACTACAAAACAAAAATCTCCCTTAAAGAAAAAGTTTAAGAGGCCTGTTTGTGTGCGGTCACAACACTTTTGGTAGAACCTTTCAATATTAAATGATTTGTTAATGATTCTTAAATCATCAGATGATCTAGATGAATATAATGGCTTGCAAAGTCTGAATGTATCAACACAAAGTGCTTAACAACAAAACATTCAATAACTAAGATAGTCACATGTTACTGGGCAGCAGGAGATCCTTAAACTTTATTTACTCAAGTTTGAAGTTAACAATTCCAAAGACAGTCTGCGGGACAGCCAATTTATGTATACGAGGGGAAATAAATATCCCAAAAATGTACAAAAAGACTAACTGTACCATAAGTTCAAGTATTAACAATAAATTGCTGACCAAACTCCCCACAACAGATCTAATTAGAAGGTGGCAATAAATGTTTCCAGGTGTTTAATTAAGTGTGATAATTATTTCTTTCCTAAAAGAGATGGAGTCATATGTTTACACTGCACAGTATAATGTTTCCTTAGTTAAAACACCGCAGAAACACTTTTGTGTCACACAGAATTCGAACTGGGATAAAAATATCTGCTGTGATAAGCACCACTTAAAGTGATTTATCAGCTCCTGACTTTCCTGTGCCAGGAGGGCACAATGGCTTCTTGAAGACTACCGTGCTCTGGCTGCTCCCTTTAGCCACAAAGTTGTGTTATCCGTGCACTTAGTGAATAACTTTGACTCAAAATGTCACTTCCCTGACAACCCTTCCTAAAGGTTTGTGATCACGAAAGCAGTAGAAACTTCACCGGTATTCCACTTTCAGAGTAAAGGAAGATGCACAGCTCACAGACAATCAGAACTAGGCGGGACCTCAGCAACTGCGCAATTATTTTACAGATGAAGAAACCATTTCATTAACCAACTCAAAATTCAACACTGCTGTTATGAAAGCAAAGCTAAAAATTAACTTTTAATGTAAAAATACACTCTCTGCATTTAAAATACAGACGCACGGTTACGAAAATAATGAATGCTGGAATGGAGTTACAGTCCTAAGCAACCCAAGGATCTGTTTCTCCACATTGAGCACTCCACTACTCTTCCCCGATCGCTTTGTGTTAGAAACAGGTTGCTTTAGAAACGCGGTGCCCTAAATCAACCCAGTCTCTGGACTCCCTGGCCAGGTGGGTCAGACTGGTCGGGAATGTGCCCATGTCAGCCGTCAGGACTCACAGGGCTCGGGAATTCCTCAGGTGTTGCAGTAGGTGCTGTGGGCCCCAGTGCCACAAGTGCTGGTGTACACACACAAACGCACACGAGTACACAACTTTCCTCTCCCAAGGAAGTCTCCACTGAACAATCTCAAAGCCCGTCTGGCAGCGCAGGATTGGATCACCACCTCAGACCAGCATCTTGGTCTGGTCTGCGATCCGGGGCACCCTGGTATCCCCGGCCGTCCCTGCCCCAGCACGTGCGGGGGCTCCCAGGCGTCTGGAGCCCGCAAAACTAGGAAGGAGTGGGCCTCGGAGCTGGACGCCGAGGGCAGGGGGTCGGCACGGAGACGCAGGACTGGCGAAGCTGGGCCGTCCCGAGTCTGTGCGCGCCCGCACGCGCCTCCACGCACACCCGCTCCCGCGCTCTCCCAAGCGCCAAACTCCCGGGAACTGGAAGCGCGCCCCCAGAAGCGCTTCAAGTCCCCA
>NW_022900921.1:37378366-37385144 GCF_012274545.1 Fukomys damarensis | reverse complement strand
GGAGGAGGCGGCGCAGGAAGCTGCTCCGGGTGCATCGGCGCCGGGACCGTCTGAGAGGGGTCCCCGCGGAACTTCGGTAACTTCCTGAGCTGGGACTCTCGGGCTCGATGCACTTGTGAAAAGGCGGTTTCAGCCTCGCTGTTGAAGTGGTTACACGAGTCGTGCCCACGTGCTTCGTGCCCACGTGCTTCGTGCCCGGCGTAACGAGTGTGCGTGCGTGTTGGCCCCTGGAAGCCGCCAAATGCCTTCTGCTCCTATATACTCACCCAGTGATAGCCAAGGCTCCCCGTTTCCTGGTTCCGCCTGGCTGAGAGGCAGGCACAGGCTGACAGGTGAAAGACAAAATCACAGCACACACCTGGGTTCAATACAAGCGAACGACAGGAACACATGAGGTCTGTTGTTTGAAAACTCGACTCCAGAAGCTCACTGTTCCTCAATTTCAGGCTCTCATGTCCCCGCCACAGCCCACAGCAGCCCTCCCGAGAGCTCCTTATACCTTTATTACACTCCAGAACTACAATCTCCTGTCTGGGTCCGCATCTTCCTTTACCTCATCTAGACTTGTATTTCTCCCAGTGGGCATTTTTTCTTATCCAACCTGAACCCAAAGTCAATACAGTACTAGTGCTTCCTACTCCTTCACCCTATCCTTTCCTGGACTGACCTAGCAAATCTACCTAGCCGCCTGTTTTTCATATGGGTTTCTTTAAGAACCGGAAATCTCAGCTGAGTCTTTGTGAGGCCTGGATATCCTACTGAATAGTGGAATAAGGGGTCCTCAAGATATCCCCTCCTCCTTTTTGCCCCAACACCTGATCTCACCGCCTAGTTCGTAGAAAAAATAGAGATGAAAAGAAAAATTTTCAACCTCCTACCCCAGGCACCAAAAATAGCATCTGTATCCACACTTCTCTTGACTTTCTTTCCTTTTATCTCAGTAAATCAGAATAAAACTGTTCAACGATTCCGTAAGCCCTCCTTTGTGTCTCAGGGGCCACGTTTTATTAATTATTCTTTCCCTTTTATCCTCAACTTCTCAGTTTCTGTACTTTCGATGCAGACATAAAAATGCTAAACTTTTAGAAGTAATAATACAAAATTTGTAATTCTCCATAGAATCTATCATCTCTTCTTAGCACAACCACAAGTACTAATGGTAGAAGCAATGCAGAGAAGCCCTTGCCTGGGTGTTTATGTTTTGATGGCAGTAGGAAGTGGTAGGGGAAAGGGGCACCTTTGTATCAGGGATCTTTTATCATTGTCTTCAAAATGCTATTAGTCTTGGGCCGGGGATTTAGCTCAGTGGTGCCGCCGCCTGCCTGGAAAGCACAGTCTTAAGTTTGATCCCCTGTACCCAAAATAAATAAATAAAATGCTATTAGTCTTTAATGCCTTTAATTTTGGTAAAGAATTATCCTTTTTATTTCATAGTTTGATGATGTTTAGAAATTAGCAGGATAGGTGGCCTGCCTTGCAAGCGCAAAGACCCGACGAGTTCAATCCCCGGTACCAAAAAAAAAAAAAAAAAGAAATTAGCAGGATAATTAACTTCCCTATTTTACTTGGATCACCAGATAACGGAGTCATTTTGTTTGCAAGATATCTCTTGCATATTTCCAATTTGGAAATCATAAAAATATATTAGAATGTAGAAGCTCCTAAAAGCTAGCACATCAATGACAAAATGATACCTTTAAATACTTGTAGTTATGTCTGGATTGGTGAATCCTTTGAACAAGAAAGCTCCCAAGCCCTGTAAATTACAAATAGAGATAGCTGTTACTATAGCTGCCGGCCAAAAATACCTCTTGCATGCCTTCTGTTTTTTCTTTTACCCAGATGAAAGTAAAAGTACTCACTCTAGACAAAGTCGTGAGGTTTTTAAAAATCTGCTTCAGTTTTCCCGTGCGCTGCTCTGTTTCAGGCCTCTATTTTGCCTCCTTAATGACAGCCTCCTCTTTTTGGGTGTGAGGAATAACAGCACTGTGATATGTGCAATAAAAATGTATGTGCAAATAGGGAGGAGAAAGGAAGTGACTCGCATTCCCTGGAGGAATGGGCAGGATTTCACAAAGGAGGTTGCATCCAATTGAATCAAACAGGATGAGCTAGAGTTCTCCAGACAGAGAACAGCCCTCCAGGCAATGGGAAGAGAGACAAAAAGATACACTTTGACATTTCCCTAGAGCAAGAATGTGCAACTAAATATAGCCCACAAAAATGTCTTTGCAGCCTTTGTTGTTTAAGTACATGTTTGTGAAAGTGTACTGATGAACAATCCTGATGTATGGTTGAAACTTTAGCCTTAAAAATATTATCTGATAAGGGCTGGGGATTTAGCTCAGTGGTTCTGCCCTCCCTCGCAAGCATAAGGACCCGAGTTTGATCCGCGAATACCAAATATATATATATATAAAATCTGATAATCCACAACTTCAACTCTTATATTTCCAGTCTTACTTTTGGAGCATTATCATAGCATCAACTCTTGTAAGAGATGAGTTATGTACATGTATCAACTCCCCATGATCAATGTAATTATTATTTAATGCAAATGTACTAATAAAAATGTTTTAATTATTTAAAAATAAAATAAGGCATCCTTATGGGTGAATAGTTTCTCGTTTTGTTTTTACAAATAGAAGTCAAGGCACAGATTAGGTATAGACTTTGCCAATGTCTCAGACTAGAAACTCTTAAATAGAATAAGAACCAGTTTCAAGGTCAATGATCTTTTCCTATTACTTTAATAGACCTCATACTAGTAATGGCTATTATACATCACTAGTGGCTATATCTCCAACTTATGCATAGTTTTCACTTTTTATTTGGAATTACTTCCTAAGGTAACATACATTAAAACACATCACTTCTAATAGAGCTTGCTAGAACTATTGGATGCATCAAAGGCTGTGTCCACAGCCATCCTTAGTTGGGCCAGCTACTCTCCCTATGAAACAGTTCTCTCTCTGTTTCCAGGTGGCTACCTCTAAGTCATTCTTTCATAGAAAATATAGAAGTGCCCTAAAGTACAGCCCATATTCTTCTGTGACTGCACACTGAACTCTTTGTGGGTTCATACTTACTTAAACTATTTTCTCCATTTGACTCTCAAATTTAAGTGAATCTTCCCAAATACTGATGCAAGGGGAAAATATAATTCCCAACCTGCTAGATGTCAGATATGCCAAGTTTGTGCTCCCCAAAATCATAGAATGAATTCTCAGGAACAATGGAGGTTAAGAGTAGGAAACATTTATTGCGAAGATAGGTCCTGAAAGACGGGAGGGGACCCAAAAGTGGGTTGCCAATGAGCCCACTTCTCAAAGGAAACTTTATAGAGCAAAATCACAAGGCGGTTACCATGTGTGTCAAAACTGTGACCAACCAATAAGGTTATAAGTATAGACACTTAGGTAGTATTGGTTCAGTGTGGAAGCAGGTCCAGTGGAGGAGTCATTCAGCAAGGGTACATGGAAAGAACAAAGAGTTTTTGAAGAAGGGACAGATTGGGAGGTCCTGGTCACTCACCTGGGTGAATGACATTTATCTAGACTTTATTGGACCTGGTAAGTATAATCTCCATTTATTTCTTCTTCTTGGGGAGGCTTGTAGGCCTGGTCATTGGTCATTCAAACTTTTATCTTGAGGCCTAGTCTTCATCAGATGCATGTGCCTCCAGCAACAGTTGCTATGTGTTCTCATCTTCTGCACTGACTCCCTCGAGCTCTTCAACCTGTCTGACTGCCTACATTTCTACTTAATTTAGCTATCTGCAAAGTCCAGATTGATCTTGTCTTTTGATAGTTTTATCTTTCATTTTTTTTTTTAGGCTTTTTCTGTAAATATATCCTAAATTCCTGGCTCTTCTGATAAAGCTCTCTTTTGTACCTCCACATACAAAATGCTAGTCCATAGTATAAACCACTTCACTTAATTTTAGGCAAGCAAGGCTCCCATCTTCATCCTGTATCACTCTAAGCACAGACCCTTCCCTTTCAGTTCTTATTCTCAGATTGTTCTCATTCAATAGTCCCTGTCTTGCTGGGTGTGGTGGCGCATGCCTGTAATCCCAGCACTTGGGAGGCTGAGGCAGGAGGATCGCTGTGAGTTTGAGACCAGCATGGGCTACATAGTGAGTTCCAGGGCAGGCTCAACTACATAGTGAGACCCTGTCTCAAAGAACCAAAACAAAACAAAATAGTCCCTGTCTTGTCACTCTGATAACAGTCTTTTTTTTTTTTTTTTTTTGGTTCCAGGGATCCATCTCAGGTCTTTGCACTTGCAAGGCAGGCGGAGGAACCACTGAGCTAAATCCCCGGCCCTGATAACAGTCTCTATAGCCAAGAGTTGGCATACTAGTTTCATATCTGAGTGCTATTTCTCTCCATAGAATTAGCTTTATGAATTTTTAATTTTTTTTTTGTTGTTGTTTTTTTGAGACAGGGTCTCACTATGTAGTTGAGACTGACCTGGACCTCACTCTGTAGCCCAGGCTGATCTTGAACTCACAGCGATCCTCCTGCCTCAGCCTCCTGAGTGCTGGGATTACAGGCATGCACCACCGCACCCGGCAAATTTTTAAATTTTTTTGGTATTTTTAGGGATTAAAAATTATCCCAGAGTAAAGATTCAGCCAAGATTGTTTGTAAATTCCTTTTTAAGCTCTCCAAAAGATTTTAGCATGTATCATGTAGAATCTTAGACATATGAATTTATTAAAAAATTTTTAAAGATGGGGTCTTGCTATTTTGTCTAGCCTGGCCTTTAACTCCTAGGCTCAAGTGGTCCTTCTACTTCAGCCTCTTGAGTACCTTCGTTTATAGGAATGCATTACACGTGGTTTAAGATTTCTAAGAATCTTAAGGTAGCAAATCCTGGTAGTGATGCAGGTGGCACAAAATAGAGAATAGCTTGCCTTAGGAAAAAAATACAGATGTGGTTTTTGACTGTTGCAGTGGATTGTAACTTGATATATAAGAAGCCATGGAGTTTTAAAAGCAGTTTTACTAGATTGAACATCAAAGGTGGTAACAGCACAAATTCTAAAGAAGTATTTGAACTCTGAAATTGCTGGTACAGAAACAGGTGGAGGAGACTATTCATTTGAAAACACGGGCCACTTAAGAAGGAAAAAGGAAGATGACTCAATGGAGGAACAGAACCCAGAGGGTGAAATGAAGAGCCATGGAGAATTACTTCCAGGGAACAGGGTTACTTAAGGAGCTGGTGATGTGCACTGAAATTTCAGAATCTCTATGGACTCAAAGTCTGCTATGTGACCCTCTTCTCCCCTTTTGAATGAGAGATGGCTATCTTTTCTCCCTATTACATGTCTGGATAGCCTGTAATTTGTCTCCTTTATGCCATAGGTTTTCAGATTGAGAGGTAGCATCCTTAAGAAACCTCATTTAAAGACTCTATCTGGCTGGGCGTGGTGGCGCACGCCTATAACCCCAGCACTCAGGAGGCTGAGGCAGGAGAATCGAAGAATTCGAGGCCAGCCTGGGCTACATAGTGAATTCCAGGTCAGTCTCAACTACATAGTGAGACCCTGTCTCAAAAAACAAAAAACAAAACAAAACATAACAAAAAAAGACTCTATCTGTTCCTAGACTTGAATTAAATGATGGGATCTTGGGGCTCTAGTGTGATACTGATGTAGAAATAGGATGAAAATTCTGAAATTTGGGGGAGGGGATATATTTTGTATGTAAGAGGATCATAATTTATGTACAGAGAACAGACTATTGCAGATTTTAAATGGACACAAGTTCTTTGACACTTTCTCCTTAAGAGGTAGACTGTGGTTCCTTTTCTCATGAATCTGGATGGACTTTGAATTTTATGAGCAAAAAAATGTGATAGAAGTAGTTACCTGATGCAGAGGTTTTCAGGAAGTCATTTCCAGGTTCTTCGTATCCTGAACAAAGAATTGAGTGAGATGCTCAAAAGGAGTATGCAAAGTTAGATGAAAAGATCAGAAGTCAAAGTACAGTTGTTAAAGATGAAAAGTTGTAAATTGAACCACTGTAGGTTAGCAACTATCCATAATTCTCTTTAACATATTTCACAATGTTGTTGTTGGTTCCTGTATGTATTTATAACAGGTGTTTTACATCCTCCATATTTGTCACTTGAGACTGTTTCTGTTGATTGATACTCCTCTGAATTAGTTACATTGTCTGGTTTCTCACATCCAGTAATTTTTTGAGTGCAGATGTTGTTCAAAGCAATTTTAAAACCGAGCAGGGAAAATTCCATTCAGCTTCAAGGCCTACTGACAGTCCTGTGATTCAAAGTGCGGCTTTCTGGGCTTGCAGCTTCTTGCTTGGTGTCTAAAGTTCTGCTCTTCAATAAACATTAAATATTTTCCTATTATCTATACCTATAATTTTCTCTGCAATACTTTTAATCTATTATTTAGCTTTCATTTTTTTGACTTTTATCCTCTTTGTTCAATACATACTTTCAATCATATGTATTCTCCCCAGGGGCTTTTATAATTTATCAGATAATTTTGCCTTTTTCTTTAATTTCATTTCTAAATTCACGCAGGTCCTTTTATACTTCCTCCTACTGTGTGGGATCTTGGGATCCCTTCCTGTAAGTTTCTGTATCCCCTATTCTTGTGTTTTTTAAATAAATGTAGCCACAAGTTTCATTAATATTTAATTCAAGCTAGGATGTTTTGAATTATTGTTTTCTTATGTTTCCTGTCATTATTTTTTGGAATGGTTTCATTATTATTATTATTTTTTTTTTTTTTTTTTTT
>NW_022900921.1:37246843-37377962 GCF_012274545.1 Fukomys damarensis | reverse complement strand
TTGGTACGGGGCATCGAACTCAGGACCTTGCACTTGTGAGGCAGGCGCAGTGGTGGCACTGAGTTAAATTATGTTTTTAAAAACACTAAACAGTAAATTTGACTGGACCTGGACACTTTGCCCACTCTTTAGTTCAATTCCAACACATATAATAGCAAATAATCTGTGGACAAGAACTTGGTGGGTGTGTGGGTGGGTGGAGGTATTACTGTTTTTAATTCAGGAGTATGGGGGTGTTGCAATGTGAAGAACAATTTCCTTTAAATAAACTAAAAGTACATTTGGGTCTCTTGGATCTGTGATACCTTGTTAAATAAGACTTGCTGCATTCTCAGCCACCTAATATGCTTAGGTATGGTCTCTGGACTTTTTAAGACTTATGGAAAACAGTTTAAATGTAGGAAGTTATCACTATTCTGCAAAAATTACAGACTTGATTGTGAGATAACACAGCACTGATGAATGACTGTACAATTTATGTACCACACCTAGTCAAGGGGATGTGTAGGCTGCAAGTGAGCCCTCACCTTGTTTGCTAAATCCTGCTGTGGAACTGTATTCTCAGAAGTGCCTCATTCCTGTAGCTTCACTCACCTATGCTTGAAGCGTCCTTTAATGTGAACACCAAATGGGACACTTTTTTTCCCGTTAAATTTACTAGGGGAGACCTTGTAAAGTCTTAAAACATATCAGTATTGTAGTTTGTTATCTTCACATCTGAATGGTCAGTGACTTAGTGCATTTTCTGAAAAACACAGAACCAAACCAAACCAAAATACAACCAGATGCTATCTTAAGAATTATCTTTAGCTGGGTATGGTGGCACATGCCTATAATCTGAGCTTTCTGGGAGGCTTAAAGCAGGAGGATCACAAGTTTGAGGCCAGCCTGGGCAATTTAGCAAGAGCCTGTCTCAAAAAGAATGTGTGTGTGGCGGGGTGCTGGCACTGGAAATGTAGCTAAGTGTAAATGCCCTGGGTTCAGTTCTCTCTACTACAAAAAATGATCTTTTGCTCATATACAGAACAAACTGAAAACAAAACAGGGCTAGAGGGCCAGGGCTTTAGTTCAGTGGTGCCGTGCCTGACTGGGAAGTGCAAGGTCCTGTGTTCCATCCCCAGTACCAGCTAAAAAACAAAACCAAACAGGGGCTACAAAAAGTAACTATGTAATGATATAACTGACCATGTGAAATAGGAAGAAAAGGGCTAAAGGTGTAGGGAAAATGGGAAGGGTATGGGAAAGGCAATAAGGGAAAAGAAAAAAATATGACAAAATGAAAAAATGGAAATAAAATATTTGTAATGGGGAGGGAAGGAGGGGGTGAAGGGAGGGCATGGACAAGAGGAAAAAAATGAGAACCAAGACCTGTCATGTACAGGTACAAGATCCCAATAATGAACGTAATTGTACTGTATACCTTAAATGTACCAATAAACTCAATAAAAAGTAACTATGCTATAATTTCAGAAATGATACTGAGTAGATTTCAAAGGATGAAAAACATTTAGCACACACCCAAGGGTCAATATATTGTAATACTTTTGGTACATAGGTCATTAATTGTACATTGAGTGAATACAATTATCCACCAGTATTTTTCCACTGTAGACAGAAATGTATTTCCCACCAGATATACTTGTAGGGGAAGAACTTAAGAAAATGTTCTTGGTTTTGAAGTGCTTTGCCCAACGATGTGATGCTTTAACTCAGCATTAGCTCCCTGAATTACACATCACATACATAGTGGAGAAAACTAAACAGAATAGAAAAGAATATTGAAAAACTCAAAAAGTGATTCAAATTTGAAAATAACTGTAATAAAATCTATAAACATTACTAAAAGACTAACAGGTGCATTATGCCTCTGCTCAGCTTTTACGAGTTACTCCAAGTATCAAAGATATTTCAACAATTGATTTCCTGACCCAAAACCAATTAACAGAGCAGCTCCCAAAGTCATTAAGCCCTGTTTATTATAAAACTGTATTACCCATTAACATACTAAGAAAACTATCTTTGGTATTACATTACTGAGGATTTGTAAATTAACTCTTTACCTTACCCCGCATGAAAAGATACCTATTTCTTTCACACACATACTTCTTTTCATACACATAGCACTAAAAATTCTCAGACAATATTAGGTATTATAACTTTTACTTTGTGCTGTAATGTTTATCTCACCTTCTTTGCAGGTCAACAGAAACAAATCTAATCTTTTTAACATTGACAAAATTTTCCATTATATAAATGTATCACCATTTACTCATTTATCTATTGATTTAGTTCACTTTTACTCCAGTATGTTGCGATAAATATGTGTACATAACATTTTGTGCATGAGTGATGTTGTTATAGTGCAATCTCTCAAAAGTTTCACCAAAAACTATATGTATTCAATTTTAGAACATCTACTTAATTTTGTAGTTACTTTAGTTTTGCCAGCAATAATTGAGTATGCCCATTCCCTTGCATATTCACCAAGACATATGCTGTAACTGTTTTGACCTTCTATCATTCTGATAAAAAATGACATTACCAGCACACCTTAAAGACACCGTGGGTTTTTGGTTTCAGGTTATCCTGCCACTGACTGGGTGAGAGACAGCCACAGAGAGGGTGTGAGTTAGACACAAACCCCCAAGCTCAGGCTGGGAAGGGCATGGGCCTCCAAATTCCGTGATGAAAAGCCAGGCCCAGTGAATGTGGCTTGGGCCTGAACAGGCTAGCATTAAGTCCAGTTGTCTACTTGAAACCCTGCCCTGCTGCCTACATTCAGCAGAGGCCAGTGATCCAATTGCTTTCCTGATTTACCAACATAAGCAAGGATACACCTCAGCTTAGATGGTTGATATGGTCTGTGGTATACAGAGAGGGGCTTCTGGTATGGTGGGGGAGGCACATCACAAAACCAGACCATAAAGCTAGATGGACAAAACTCTGATTTGGTGAACTCCCATTCCAAATCCTGGAACGATTCCACTTATCCAAAAATACAGAGAAAAATTTTAATACCCTTTTCTCTTTCATTGGGGTTTGTTGCCTTTATTTTGCTATTTTTTACATTCAACCAGCTGTTAATTTCCTTTACTTAATATGATCATTCATCTCACTTTGCTTTCATCTTCCATTTTCAAATTACACTTTCATCTTCCTATTCCCCGCCCCCTCTAGTCAAGACTAGTATACCACCTATTGAAACAGATTGCTTTTATATGGTTAAGGATAGTACATTATCGGTCCTCAGGGTACATCAATATCCAATTTGTCCTTGATGCTATTATTCTTGATGATTTTATTGCTACTGCCAAAATGGCACAGTTGTTGCTGTTAATTGGTCTTCTTTGTATGTCACTATCTGGATCGCCTTTGTGTCATTAACAGTACTGTGACCCATTTCCAGAGAAGTGGGTGCTGGGCTAACTGCACTGCAGTCTTCCCTCCCAAATTAATGGAGTTCATTTAATCTTGGGAAAGAGAAAAAGGTCTAGTTAGTTATGACCCGAGTATAACACTGCAAGCAGTTACTAACTAAAGAGGTATCCATACTAGCAACAAGTCTTTCCATTATAATCAACCCACAAATCTCAGCACACACATGCACGTGCGCGCGCACACACACACACACACACACACATGATATATGAGAAGGCAACAAAATGCCTCCAAAGACTCTTCGCTCCCTCAAAGCTGATCCATGGGGCACTGGATCAAAGAGGGGAATCAAAAGTCATACAGCAGAATCACTGGAAAATATAAAAGAGGTTGAAAAACAGAACAAGATTAATACAGTGTTGAGTTCAAAGGAGATACAACTAAATAGATAATGGACATAATAAACAAAATGATCAGTAATTTACAGAAGACACTAATAAAAAGCTAGCTTAGCTAAACAAAATAATATAAAACATGAGTGCCCAGTTTAGCAAAGAATTAAGAGTTCAAGGAGATTAAATGCAGGAGATTAAAAATTCTACTGAAAGTATGGACAGAAGAGGTGGCCAATGTGAGGACAGAGGGTCAAAACTAGAAGGCAGGGCTGACGCTGGTGACCGAGAGATATCTTAAAAACAAAAGGATCTAGGGTGGCATCACGCCTGCCTCACAAGCACAAGGTCCTGAGTTCGATGTCCAGTACCAAAAAACAACAAAACAAAACAAAAAAACAAGATCTAACAGCTGCTAGATTACACAAAAACACTAATCTACAATTAATTGGAATTAGTGAAAAATCAGAAGACAACAAAAATGGCATAAAAAAAACTTAAAGAAATAATAGCAGAAAACATTCCAAATATGGAAAAATAATTTAATACACAGATGAGTGAAACATGTAGAACTCCAAACAGCCACAATCAGAAATGAACCTCTCCACAACAATTGATAGTCAAAATCTGACACAAGGACAGAATTTTAAAAGCTGTTCGAGAAAAGCAATGAATCACTTATAAAGGTAAGATCATTAGAATTACAGCAGATATCTCAACACAAACCTTAAAGTTCAAAAGAGCTTAAAGTGTTTCAGCTGTAAAACAACTTCCAATCCAAAATATATGAGAGAAATAAGATCTTCCCATGAGAAAAAACACCTCAAGAAATTTTTACCAGTAAACCAGAACTGCAAAAAATCCTCAAGGATATCCTAGAAAGACAATAAAGCAAACATTACCAAAAGGTATAAGAGAATGAGTCTTCCAGGCAGAACGAGCAGATAAACACAAGGGGAAAAAGGGAAATTAGTAACAGAAAAATAATGCACTGACAGGAAGAAGTCAATACTTTCAGTACTAATTCTCAATGTGAAATGTTTTAATCCCCCAATCAAAAGACACTCAGTGGTGGAACAGATCAAGAAACAAAATCCAATGGTATGCTGTATACAACTGCATTTAATCCAAAGAGAAATTTATAGACTAAAAATCAAAGGATGGGCCCAAGTTTGATTCCTGGTACAAAAAAAAAAAAAAATCAAAGGATGGAAAATAATATTTCATGCAACAGAAAACCAAAAACAAGCAGGAATAGCTATACTATTTTAAGACAAAATAGACTTCAAGCCAAAACTGATCCAAAGAGGCAAAGAAGGTTACTAGCTATTGGTTAAGGGAAGAATTCCACAGACAAGAGTTAATAATAAACATACACACACCGAACACCAGCACACCCAACTTCATAAAAGCCATACTTATAGAGGTAAGATAAACATCAACACAATTATAGAGGGAGACCTCCATGTTGTACTGTCACAAAATAGATAAATGACACAAAAAAGCAACAAAGAAATTTCAGAGTTGAACCAAATCTTAAACAAATGGAAAGAAGCAAGGACAAAAATCACATGATTAGCTCAGTACACACAGAAAAATCTTTTGACAAAATCCAAAATCCATGATAAATACCCTAGAGAATATGGTGTAGAGAAGGGCTTTATCTGAACCTGATAAAAAAACATTTATGGGCCAGGGATTCAGCTCAGTGCTTCCACTGCCTGCCTTGTAAGTACAAGGACCTGAATTCGATCCTCAGTACCAAAAAATAAATAAATAAAGTCATTTATGACAAACCTACTACCAACATCAATAAGGAAAAATTAAAAGCTTTCTCTCTAAAATCAGGAATAAGACAAGATCACCACTATTGTTTAATGCAGTACTAAAACATTAGCCAGCGCAATCAGACAAAAGAATGTATTAGAAAGGGGTTGGGGATGTAGCTTAGTGGTGCCACGGGCTGCCTGGCTAGTGCAAGATCCTGAGGTCAATCCCCAGTCATGAAAAAACAAAACAAAAAATATGTATTGGAAAGGAAGAAATCAAATTATCATTATTTGTAGATGACACGATACTCTAAGCAGCAAATCCAAAAAATTACACCAAAAAACTCTGAGAATAATCAAATTTAGTACTATAGCAAGACACAAAATCAATATACAAAAATCAGTAGTGCTCCTGTATACCCCATAATGAACTGAGCAATAAATTAGGAAAATAATACCATTCACAGTAGCACCAAGAAAAATGAAATACTTGAGTACACCTAACAAAGGAAGTGAAAGGCCTCTGTAAAGAAAACTACAGTATTCTGAAACAAAGAGATTAAAGAAAGGACACCAGATGTGGCGTGGTGGCACACACCTCTAATTCCAGCACTCTAGAGGCAGGAGGATTGCAGTGATTTTGAGGCCAGCCTGGGCTACATAGTGAATTCAAGACCAGTGTGAACTGGACAGCAAGACCTGTCTCAAAAAAAAAAGGAAAAAGGACACCAAACAATTCAAAGTTATGCCCTGTTCCAGATAGACAGAATCAATATAGTCAAATGGTTATATTTCCAGAATGGATACACAGATTCAATGTAATCCCAATCGAAAGACCAACAGCATTGCTCACCAAACTAGAGAAAATACTAAAATTAGTATTAGAAAAGAGAACCTAGTTAATAAAAGCAGCACTGGGTAACTAGAGCACAGCAGGACACATCACAATTTCAGATTTAAGGTTATATTACCAAGCTACAGTGATAAAAGCAGACATGCGGAACATGGAGCATGGCAGAGGATGCAGAAATAACTCTAGGTACCTTCAGTTACCTGATCAAAGACATACACTGGAGGAAATGGTTCTGGGGAAACTGGCTATCCACATGCAGAAGATTGAATCTATACCCAAACCTCTCACCCTTTATTAAACTAAAATAAAAATGGATCAAAGATGTAAAAGTTAAACCAGAAACAATCTGCTGCAAGAGGCCAAAGGTGATGAACTTATGGCCTGCATGCTGCAGCGCGATGTCTTGTGCCACTGAAAGCTCAAAGAGGTTCGCCATTCTGACATAGGTGTAGGCAAGGGCTTTCTAAACAGAACCCCAGCTGAACAAGAAGTAGCTGTAGGAGTATTTTGGGGGTACTAGGGATCAAACTCAGGACCTTGCCCTTGCAAGGCAAGTACAGTGTCATGGAGCTAAATCCCCAGCCCGGCTGTAGGATTTTTAGAATGGCAAATTAACACTGACTTCAACTTAATGTCATTGTCACCAGTTACATTATCCTCTAAATTAGCCTGTCCTTTGAAACCAGGCATTGGTTTCTCCTCTCTTGCCTTGAAAATTCTTAGATCACATCTTTTCCCAATGTTAGGGCTGTTTTATCTGGACTGTAAATCTATTTAGTGAATACACATTTATCAGTCTTATCAAGATTTTCTTGGTACCTTGCAGCTTCTACGTGGCGCTTGCTGCTTCAGTTTGCACTTTGCTTTTAGAGAAAATGGATTCCTTATAGCTCATGAACAAACTTCCACAGCTTTATCACCTCTGTGAGCTTTCATAAAACTAAAGTGTATCAGGGCCTTGCTCTGAATTACACTTTGGTTAACAGAATGTTGTGACTACCTTGATCTTCTATTAAAACTTTCTCCTTATCAGCAATAGGACTGTATTACTTTCTTAGCACTCGGTCACTGGAGGGGCATTTTTAGTTTAAGTTCCTTCAAGAATTTTGCTTTTGTATATACAATTTGGCTGTTTGGTGCATATCATTTGATATGCTTTCCTCATTAAGCTTAAAAATCTCTAGCTTTTAAAAGAAGTAAGAGACTCTTTCTTTCATTTTAATAGCAAAAAAGGTGGGCTGGGGATTTAGCTCAGTGGTTCCACCGCCTGCATCACAAGCGCAAGGTCCCGAGTTCAATTTCCGATACCAAAAACAAAAACAAAAACAAAACCACAAAACAAAACACAAAAACAAAAACAACAATAAAAAAGGCCATTGTAGTATTCTTAACAGGCCCAATTTCAATTCTGTTGTGTCTCAGGGAAGAGGGATACCTGAGGGGAGAGAAAAATACCAGGAAATAGCCAATATGTAGAGCAGTCAAGATAAAGATGTGTCCATTAAGTTTGCAGCCTTGTATAGGCTCTACTTATGGTTCTCCACAATAATCACAACAATATAAAAATAATCACCAATGACAGTAATAATGAAAAATGGGGAATATGAAAATTAGTAAAATATGACAGACATAAAATTTAACACAGGAATAATGGCACTGATACATAAATAGCATGATGCAATTGCCACTAACCTTCAATTTGTAAAAAACACTATTTGTAAAGCACAATAAAGTGATATATGCCTATATTCTATAAAAAAACATTCCATTAACCACTAATGAGGAAAAAAACATTTATGCTTGTTGACTTTCAATGCTTATTCTGGCAAATGCTTACTCAGTTTGAACTTTTTCCAGTAGCTCATTTTAAAGACACTCTGTATAAAGAGACAGTGACATTATTTTCTCTCACTATACCAATACTTTGTTCTCAAGGAGAGGATATAGCTTAGAGGTTGAGCACTTGCCTAGCATGTGTTAGCCTCTGGGTTTGATCCTCAGTACTACAAAAAAAGGGGGAAAAAAGGAAATATTTCCTCTAGCCTGCTTGCTATTAACTTGTACTGTGGTCCCTTGCCACATGACATTTAAATTTTTTGTTGAGTTAAATATGTCTGCTTGGGTTTCTAATACATTAAAAAAAATTTTTCCACCCCAAGTCTATAAAACGTTTTTCTTTTTCTTTTTTTTTAACGTGGGTCCTTGCGCTTGTGAGGAAGGCAGTGGAATCACTGAGCTAAATCCCTGGCCCTTAAGGCTTTTCTTTAAATGTGTATCTTAGCAGTGTTTCAACTGTTGAGACAATGTGAAATATTTCTGCAACTTTTTTTTTTTAAGAAGAAATTTTAAAAAGAGTGAACAAGGCAAAAAATGGGCAAGAAAGAAGATGAAAAGGACTGGTTGAGAAAAACCCTACTTTTTGGAAAATAAGTCTTAACAATATTGTGAATTTTTTTTTTTTTTTTGGTACCGGGGATTGAACCCAGGTCCTTGCGCTTGCAAGGCAGGCCACCTAACCGCTGAGCTAAATCCCTGGCCCTGAATCCTTATAACAAAGCCACATTCTTATAAAACAGAATTTAAAATGTATCTACACTATAATAATATATGGCTAATGAAAATTTACATGTATGCATATCATTTTATATCTACTAACTTAGTTCACCTATTCTCATTCCCATCTTTCTTTGTGGGGTACCAGGGATCAAACTGAGGTCCTTGTGCTTGAGAGGCAGGTGGCTACACCACTGAGCTAAATCCATGGCCCATTCCCATATTCTTTTTTTTGAGACAGGGTCTCACTATGTAGTTGAGACTGCCCTGGAACTCACTATGTAGCCCAGGCTGGTCTCGAACTCACAGTGATCCTCCTGCCTCAGCCTCCCGAGTGCTGGGATTACAGGCGTGTGCCACCAAACCCAGCCTCCCATATTTCTTAATACTTACCTATTCAGTGAAAAAGATTACAGAAAAGAACAGGCCACTGAGAAAGTTATCCAATCCTCCTTTTTTAAACCAGATATAAAAACAGAAATCCTTCATTGTAAAATGTCATAAAATCAACTAAAGTGGCATAAATATTACTTAAAACAATAGCATGCCAAAAAAGTCACTACATGATTGTTTATTTAAAATAAAATGACTCTGGCTGTAAATACATATGGGCTTACATAATTTACGGTTATTCATATAAACCCTCAATTAAAATATTTAATTGTTCATCCCCAATGATTTTTGTTCTAATAAGCACAATAGTAAATTTTCTATCTTGTTCAAAATGTTTAAGCCTTTTAAATCTTGATTCATGAGAAAATTACTGAAAAATAATTTAAGCTTAATTACATCAAATAATAGTATTGTTCCAATGCTGTCACAGATTTTTCCATGACATAATATGCAGATATTGCTATTGTACAACTTACAGGTACAAGGTATTGTGTATCTCTCTACATAATGACAGTGTTTCCACTGCAATTTTCTCAATACATGTAAAATTACGAAATACAATTTACAAAATCTTTAACAATACTTTTATGACAAAAGTATCCTGAGAATATTACAAAATTCATTTTCCAGCCCTTAATTTCTTTGCTTTATTTGACTCTTTAATTTCCAAGATAATAGTTGTCCATATTTCATTACACAAAAGTTCTTTTAGTTTGTAATTCCTACTAACAAAATAAATTTAAGCTAAACAGTAGATAACTGTCTGTTAAACACTTGTCTCCCTTCCTCCAGTCTCATTTGTTATAATCAAGTATTTATCAAGTTTTCTGTAATTCTGAATCAGAAAATACATAGCACAAAACAGACAGAAATAGCATATTTAAGTTAAAAGCACTGTGAATTTTAAATATTTTGGTCATATTTTATAATAAAATAATATATTGTGGCAAAATAAAATATAAGGTTTAATTTATTTTCTATTAATAGATATGAAGGGTATTTTACACTTGTAAATACTATTTAATTTGACTGTTTTCACATTTGTTTCTAAAAACACTGCTGTAATGTCAAAATTTTGAGACTAAAAAGCACCTAAAAATAAGAAAAACATAACATTTAAGGAAAATGATGTTCAAGAATTCTATCAAATTCATAACTTACTTTTAAGGATCTTATATGTGCCAACACAGAATCTTTATTGCCTATTAAGACTTATTTGATTCAGTGAATTTAAAAAATAACAATCTTGGAAGCCTTATTGAAGTTTATTTGAAAATTAAGATAGGAATTCAAACATGTTTAAATAAAAACATTTGCAAAGAATGTTATTCTGGTGGCAGTAGTGATTATGGCACAAAAACACATGGAAAAATTTGTGGTTTTTGCATATACATACAAACTAAGTTCAAATAAGATGTATAATACACACACACACACACATATACATACACACAAATACATTTACACTCACACAATTTAGGTTCTGGAAGGGAAACTGATGAAAACTTTATATAAAGAACCATCTATCTCATTTATCATTTAAGTCCCAATGAGTTTAATGGAGAGGTTCAATACTTGTTTCATCCTTACTCAAATACCAATCTATCATTAATTAAGAGGAAAAGATTTTCAGATATGTTAAGTCTGGTAAAGAAGTCAGAGTGGTGAATTAAATGATAAGTATTATGTGTCGTTACTTAAAGGGTAAATTTACTGTTAAAGAAATTCATGCAGAGATATCTGCAGAAAAGTTGATCAATAATAAAAAAGCAAGATTCCTTTAATACTATGACATACTCATTATAACATACTCATTATAACATACTATACATATGTATTATTACAGCATTACTTACAAATTCTACTTTAGGTGATCTAATTTTGAATGATTTTGTTAATTTTTAAGGCATCAGTGCATCAATGAGAGCAAAGCTCCATATGTAATTATGAAAACAAGAAAGCATCAGCTTATCTGTGGTATAGAGTGATTATTATACATTATATCTGTTGGCCACTTCCATCAAAAGGGTAATAAATTATATCTTCTTGTAAAAATGTTACAGCATAAATTTCACATCATTTTTTAACACTTCATTTAAGGAGCTGAACTGATCTGGCAGTATTCTCATTTTCATTGTTCCATCAGCTCCACAAGAAAAAATATGGTTTGTTGGTCCTGTCTCAATTTGCATCACTCCAGTTCCAATATTCCTAAAAATGGACTGCCGAGCATGTTCATTGATAAAAGTGTGGAGAAGACTAAAAGTAGCAAGACTCCAAATCTGAAAAATATTAAGAACAGAACAAAATGAAAATTGTGGTTGATGGTCACTTTTAAAATTCAAATGAAAAATTTAGGCCTGCCTAAACAAAAATGGAGAAAAGTTTATGCAGACTTAAAACTGTAACACTTTGATTCTGTGTATGGTATTACAATTTACCAAATGCTTTTGTATTATTAAATACTTAAAAATACATACAATAAGAGAATAAGTTGTTGTTGTTATTATTTTGGTACTGGGCATCGAACTCGGTATTATTATTTTGGTACTGGGCATCGAACTCGGGTCCTTGCCCTTGCAAGGCAGACAGTGGAACCACTGAGCTAAACCCTCGACCCTGAGACTAAGATATTATTAATGCTGCAATGGAGATGAGATTATCTAGTTAAGTATACAATGCTACAAAAGCTTGTAATATTACAGGGACTACAATCAAAGTTTTCTTCTCTCTCAGAAATGCTGGGCAGCTACAAAGTGGGGTAACATCTTCTTTGTTGTAAGGAACATTCACCAAGGGATCAGAACAGCTGGAAAGAGGAGAGTGATACCTAGAGGCTCTCTACCCTGGCAAAGCTATGTTTTAACTGCAAGACAAAGTCAATTATTAAAACGTGGGGACACTTTATTTTAGTAAAATTTTATATTTTCAGCCCTTGTAAAAATACATGTGTCTGTTTCTAAAGCAAATTATAAGCATTTTCACTTACGTATTTATTTTAGGTTTAGGGAAACCAATTTATTTCCTGATTTTATTGTGCTCACTTAGGAAAAAATTTTCTCTAAGAAATACATTAATTATACTAATATGTATGTACATGAATTTGTTAACAGCCTCTGAATTCCTTTTATATTTTCATTTTTTGCTTGATTAAACAATAAATCTGTGTCAGTGTACAAACTAAAGAAATGGCCTAAAGGAAACTCTCTTATTCTAAACTAAAAGGCAGTCCTGATAAGTGGCTTCAAATGGAAGAAAAATAATTCTCATTCTCTCTCTCTCTCTCTCTCTCCATATATATACATATATATATTTGATTTTAAGAAAAGCCTTTTCAAAATTCAAGCTGAGCACTACAAAAGAATTTGCCAGTTGTATCAAAGAGGCCCAACTTATTGCATTAAATATACCAACTAGTGCTTAATAAATACTAAAAAACCTAGATCCTTCAACTCTACAGAATTCCCAACCATTAAAGTAACAGAAAGTAGGGCTAGGGATTTAGCTCAGTGGTTCCACCACCTGCTTTGCAAGCACAACGACCCAAGTTCAAACCCTAGTACCAAAAAAAAGAAAAAACAAAACCAGAAAGTAGTCTCAACTGATATATGTATTTCCACACGACCTTTCCATAAAAACCACTGAGAAAACAAAACACTGGGTATGCAGATTCCTGAATGTTGGAGTTCACAACAGTGTTTCTGGATTAAGACCTGGTTATCTACATTTTTAATAAGTTCTCTAACATTATTAACAAATTGCTTAATATTTTAAACAGCCTTCTGAAGTTTTAAACACAATGAAGTTTGAAAAGAACTGCTAAGAACAGGGTATATCCAGATATATTCAGAATTCTTGAATCAGGTACTGAATGACTAGATATTATTTTTTTGTTTTGTTGGGTTTTTTTTGTTTTGTTTGGTTTGGTTTGGTTTTTTGATACAGGATCTCACTATGTAGTTGAGACTGACTTGGAACTCACTATGTAGCCCAGGCTGGTCTCGAACTCACAGCGATCCTCCTGCCTCAACCTCCTGAATGCTGGGATTACAGGCATGCGCCACCACGCCTGACTGATATTATTTATATATGAAAATATAGGGAATACTGTGGAATACACGAAAATGTCAACATATTACTTAGTACCTTAAAAGTGAACCCAGTAAATTATACAACCCAGAATATGGAGTCAAGATTAATTTTATTAGGGCTGGGGATTTAGCTCAGTGGTTCTACCACCTGCTTCACAAGTGCAAGGTCCCAAGTTCAATCCGAGTACCAAAAAAAAAAAAAATTAATTTTACTAAAACTTTACATCCATGGAAAGTTTACTTTTTAAGCAAGAATTATATTTAAAAGTAACAGAAAAATAAATGAGATACACAGGCTTAAATATCATATGGTTTCTCTTATATGAGAAACCCAAAGTACAAATTAGAGAATAAAAGATGACAGGAAACAGGGAGACAGATCTTTTGCAAATGGGAATGTGATCAAGATATGCAGAGAAGGAGGGAAGGGATGGAGAAAAAAATGAAGATGTCATGTACATGTACCAACTACCCACAATAAATGTACTAATTCTGTACACAAACATGTACTAATAAATAAGTCTGTAAATTAAGTATCATTTTCTTTATCAAATAGCATGGATGACCAGAAAGAAATCAATATACGTTTAAACAGACTTTTTGATTTTGTAGATACCTTTATATTGCCTTCTGCAGATCCAGTGACAAAGTACTCTTCAGTTGGATCAACAGCAATGGCTTTAACAGCGGAATCATGGCTTTGAAAAAGCTGCCTCTGTTGTCGTTGGAGAAGATCAAATGCACATGTAAATCCTTTTCTGCCACCTGATATTAGCAACTGATGTTTGGGCGCATATGCTAAAACTGTGGCTCCACTATCATGGCAGGTAAAAGCTGAAAGTTAAAAACATGAAATATAGAAAATAACGAGACACTGGAAATCAAACAAAGAAGAATGCTTTTTTTTGTTTGTTTGTTTGTTTTTTTTTGGTTTTTTGAGGCAGGGGCTCACTATGTAGTTGAGACTGACTTGGAACTCACTATGTAGCTGAGGCTGGTCTCGAACTCAAAGCGATCCTCCTGCTTTAGCCTCCCAAGTGCTGGGATTATAGGTGTGTGCCACCATGCCTGGCTAAGAATGCTTATTTATAAGCATTTTGTGAAAAGTGAGATTTACATTTACATTTTTTAAAAAAAAGGTCAACACTCAATTCATCTAGTACTATTTATTTGTTGAAGTGAATAGTCATACTTCACTGAAATGGGCTCTCTATTCCGTTCCATGTTTTTAAGTCAATGTTACAATGTCTTGATGGTTGTAGCTTTACAGTGTTTTTTTTTTTTTTTTGGTACTGGGGATTGAACTCGGGTCCTTGTGCTTGTGAGGCAGGTGGCAGAACCACTGAGCTAAATCCCAGGCCCTTACAGTAAGTCTTGAAATCAGTTAATCTTGAGTCATCTGAATTTGATTTTTTTTTCAATATTTTATTGGTCCTTTGTTTTTTCACACTATAAACTTTAGAATTAATTTGTTGATATCTACAAAATAATTTGTTGGGATTTTGATTAAGACTACAAAGTTTGGAGCAAATGACATCTTTACATTACTGAGTTTTCAAATATATGAATATGGAGTATGCATTAATTTAGATCTTCCTGGATTTCTTTAATCATAATTGTATTTTTTTTTTTTTTTTTGCAGAGACCTTGTTACACTTATGTCTCAGTACTTCCTTATTCTGGATCCTATTGTAAATTGCAATATTTTAAAATTTCAAATTGTAGGAAGAGGTGAATTAGGCATATATTTTTGTTTTCAAACTGCCATCATGGGCAAAATAAATCTCAAAATAAATATCTTATTAAAAATACATTTATTTAAAATAACTTTTAGTATATGAATTTGACTCCCCAAATTTATAAAATGTTTTCAGTACTTACCATGGACTAAACTATTTGAGGGTGCTACAAGTGTATCCCACAAGCATATGTTTCTGGAAAAAAAGATTATTTTTTGAGTGACAAAAAGTTATAAGAAATGTTCATATAATGACAACATTTGCTTTCAAAGAAGGTTTTTAAATTTACAAAATGATGAAATACAAGTAACAAGTTTATATATGACTAATTTTTATACAAAAATTAGGAACTACTGCTTATAAAAGAATAACTTTAGATTAACATGTATTTACAAACAATATGAAGAGAGCTGAGTGCTGACAAGACACTTTGTATCACCTCTTGTGTAATTCAGTACCTGCAATGACCAGATGAAAGGGGAAGGAAGCACCACATTTTCTTGAACACAAAGAAAGCTTACTTTTACTATGAGTATGCATCAGTATACGCAAGGAAGTTTTAAGGAATATAGGTTAAACCTCCACGGTCTAAAAATTGATTTCTAGGGAAAAGTGAGGTCTTACAGATTAAATACAGAAAGTTCAACAACCTCATTGTGCCCTGACCTCAGAAGTCAGTTGTTTCCAATGATGAGATGGGACACACACCCCCCCACACACACACCCACAGGAGGGGGACCAGTATCTTGCAAAGTTAACTTTTTTGGAGGTAGATGGGGGTAGGGATGGGGTTGCTACTGATCCACTATTGTACAACTAAAAAGTCTTTCTGTGTTTCCTGTTTTCTTATTTTGGACCTGTTCTGTTCTGCTAAGAAGGCATAAGGACTAACAATAATATAGCCAATAAATACTATTGCCTCATTTCAAGTTTTCTGAATACACAGAAAAACAATCATTTCACACACACCCAAATCCCTTTCCCTTACACTAATGCAACAAAAGAATATTGAATGTTCAGGGAAAATGGATTTTGCTTTAACGGCACCAGACTTTTTCTAGATTTACAATTAGAAAACTATAAATGCTTTCTTTAAAAAAGACAAAACAAAAAAACCCCAAGACTTTAAAATGAAATACTTAAAAATTGTTCTTGAGACACAAATACATAAAGCAATAAAAATATTCAGCTATACATACATGTACTTTAGTTTCAGCTATCATCTCTTACCTATTGTCAGTTGAAAGACCAGCTGTAGCTATCAAAGAGGAGGAACTAACGAAGACAAAATCATTGGCTGTTTTGTTATGACACTGCCAAGTCTGGAATGGTTATAAACAATAAATGTTATTGCTGTTAATGAAAATTTCAGAACAAGATAGATGTAATCATGTAGTTTACAGGTTTTTAAAACCTGTGGTGTCTTTTTATCTGAAATTTAGAGAAGCTGAAAAAAGTAATACAGTACATAGAAATTTCATACCCTTCACCTAGATTGACCAATTTGTAACAGTTTGGCACATTTGTTTTGCATCTCCTCTCTCCTCTTTTTATGCGCTGTGGATGGAACCAAGGTCTTCACATATAGTAGGTAAGTGAGCTATCACTGACCTATACCACCAGGCCAAGCCCTTTCCTTTAGTTCAACCAAAACTTCAAAGGAAGCATAAGAAGGTTAAACTTCAAATATTTACTTTGGCTTATTTAGTGAAAAGTTTTGTCTTAGAAGAAGACAGAAAATGGAGTTTTAGATTATTTCAGACTTATAAAGGCAGTCTGTCAGGGAATATGAGCTTTCACATTTAAATCTGTTGGTTTAATGAAAAGTTGAGAGAAAAAAAAAAAACTATGTTTTTTCAAGGTATCCTAATCAACCCTCCCTTGCTTGTTTTCACCTAGGTCAGTACTGTATTCTAGCATTTAACACTGGGTGAAGTACCAGAATCATAACTTATATTCTTAACTTCTCCCTGATAGGTATTGTTTAGTTCTAAAGGGACTCACTGAAGCCCTAATTTTATTAAATTTGCAAAGTTCTGAATACAGGCAAATGTACATTTTGTAAAAAAAAAAAAGAGAGATAAGCAAGAAAATAATACCAGCTATGGAATGTCCTAATCTTTTGTTGATAAAGGCTACCTGTGGGAAAATAATCAGACCCACTGGTCTATTAATCATTCTATTTAGGTAGAAGACTGATAGCAGTTTAGTGAGGTTAAAAAAGAGCACCAGTAATGTTGCAAATGTCTCTTAAGGCACCATGTTACCAAATTATCAGAGAGGTAGGATTTATATGCTCCACAGGGCACTTTCCACATAATATAAGGACAGGGTTTATAGTAAAGTGACTGAGTACCTCAGACTACAGATTTCATTTATTCACTTAAGTATTTCTTGCATCAAATATATTGTTTAAAATAAAAATGTGAATTTTATTTCTTGGTACAAAGTGTTGACTTACCAGGTATGGCTTAGGCATGCTCCCTGTAATTGGACAGCATTTCCAGTTTGTTTGATACAAACTTAAATATCCATCAGCATCAACTATTCCAAACTTAAAAAATAAATTGAAAGGTTCAATATAAATGCAAAATCACCTATTTATTCTTAGCCTTACTATGCACTCATATTTTTACTTTTAAACATTTAATTGATATACTGACTTTCCATTTCACATACATGTGGATCTGATTTTTTAAAAAACATTTAGCTACTAGTTATAAAATTCCAGGGTAGACGAATTCCAGATACCCATTTAATTACAGAAACTTATGGCATCATCTGAATAATCTTTATGAGTATTCTAAAAATAGAATACTGGAATACAAATGAAGTTATATAACAAAACTTTATCGTAGTATAGAAACCTGTTCATTTTGAAATAGACAAAAACTTCAAGAAATAGGGAAAACACATAAACAATAGAAAGCAAAGTAAAAACTATCATAGTAAAATAATTGCACTAGAGGAACTCAGGGTAATTTTCATCAGAAAGACATTAAAATAATTCAGTAAGAGTATGTTGTACAGATCTTGCAGGATAAAATAGCTAAAATATATTTTAAAAATTATAAACACAGTGCATGGTTATGTAAACTACACAGAACAAATGTATATTTTGGATACTTCTTCTCATCTCCAGATCAAACACCTGTTATAACAATTTGAAGTTGTTTCCTTTAAGATTTCTGTGAATACTCAAACATTCACATATACAGCATTTTAGAAAAGTATGATCAGAACACACAGTTCTGTTACATTTATTTACTATAAATCTTTCCACATCAAGACATAAATCTAGCTTATTTTTATGCTATGCATCACACTGTGCAGCTGTAGTTGTAATTTAAACCTACCTACTTATACACAGCCTCTCCCAGTGTAAATACCTGGGATCAAACTAAGACCCTTATGCTTACGAGGCAGGTATAGTGCCACTGAACTACAACTCCAGTCTGACAGTTTTCAATTTAGCCTATTATAAAAAGCACTGCTTTAAACATTCTTATACAAAGCTTACTCATAATTATGTAGGATATCTAGAAATGGAAAAATCTTGCCAAAGAGAATCATTTAAAATTGACTGAGATGGGGATTTAGCTCAGTGGTGATGACACCTGCCTCACAAGTACAAGGCCCTGAGTTTGATCCCCGGTCCCATAAATAAATAAATAAATAGATAAATAAATAAATAAATAAACAAACAAATAAATAAATAAATAAAATTGACAGATGAGGGCTGGGGATTTAGCTCAGTGGTGCCATGCTTGAATGGAAATTACACGGTCCTGAGTTCAATCCCTGGTACAAAAGTAAAAGGGCAGATGAAGGCATAATTAAATCTTAAGTGATGTAAATTTACATATTCATTCTCTTCTTACACATTAGGTAACACTGTATATTATTAAAATTTAAAGTACTTGTCAATTTTATACTGGAAATAATTTTTAGTTTAATTTGCATTTCTCAAACTGTGAAGGTCACTGACTAAAAATAGATATTTGGTAAATTGTTTATATTCTTTTTTTGTTTTGGTACCAGGGATCGAACTTGGGTTCTTGCGCTTGCGAGGCAGGTGACGGAACCACTGAGCTAAATCCCTGGCCCAATTGTTTATATTCTTTGTCTACATCTCTATTACGTCTTTTTCAAAAACTGCATATAGTTAATAGGAATGTTAACCTACTGTTTGTATATATTTTAATAGGCATTTTTTGGGAGTCTATTTATTTTTCTAATTTGTCCTGTTTCTGGAGTAGATATAGATTTTTTTTTTTAGTCATTGTGTACTTTATTTATTTATTTATTTTTCTTTAATTGAGTTTATTGGTACATTTTAGGGATACAGTACAGTTACATTCACTGTTGGGATCTTGTACCTCTACATGACAGGTCTTGGAAACTGGATAAAGAAGATGTGGTTTGTCTATAAAATGGAATATTACTCAGCCATAAAGAACGAGAAAATAGATTCATTCTTAGGAAAATGGATACATACTGGAGTAGATATAGATATGTTCTTCAGAGAGGGGATACAAACAAAATATATACCTATATATATATATATACTACTAAATATATACTACTAAATATTATTTAGTAGTCATCAAATTTAAATGGACTTCAACTTAGTTCCATTCTTTGTACACTGGAATCCTGTGGACATTGCTGTTTAATTGTAATGTGATGTCATTCATTTGAAAGGGGGAGTAAGTAGCCCCTTATACAGCTTCTCCTTCCTAGAAGGTTATAGGACTCTCTTTATTCTTTAATTAAATAAAACAAAAAAAATCCTCAGGTAACCAGGATGTGTGAAGATATATGTTGACTCTCAATACTTCTTCCTGGCACTTGGAATGTCCTTTCTCTTAAAAAATTCTATTCTTGGGCCGGGGATTTAGCTCAGTGGTTCAGTGGCCTGCCTTGCAAGCGCAAGGACCCAAGTTCAATCCCCGGTACCAAAAAAAAAAAAAAAAAAGTTCTATTCTTTGTTTTGGGAAATATTATTCATTTGACTAGTGCTTCATTCCTTGTTTTTTTGATTCTTCTTTTTCTGAAATATTTCCTTAGACATTTTATGGGATAATTTCTTAATCTGTTTCCTAATTTTAACTACTTCTGTTTTGCTATCCTGCATGTATGATGAATACTTCATTTACAGACCCCACTTTCGAAAATCAAGTTTCTAATTTCCAAGAAGTCTTTTCTGTTGCTCTAATGTCCTTGTATCACACCAGCTTGTTCTTACTTTATTAATGCAATATTTTCCTGAACCCCTCTGAAGAATTGTTCTTCATAGAACATTTATGCTTCTTAATGCTCCTTTTAAAGCTCTTAGTTTTTAAAAAAAATGTTCAGACTTTGGGCTGCTAATTTCTTTTTGTAACTCATAAAGCATTACTGTGATACAGTGTGCATCATCTTTACAATTTACCTGGTAAGCTTCCCTGTTAAGGGAGATACTATACTTATGTGTTGTGCTATTGGGATTCATAAAAGCTAATGTGAATGCAAAGAAAGTTAGCTGCCTGATAAGATGTAAGGCTGCTGAGTGTTAAAGCTGAAAATTAAGATGTAGGTCTGAAATACCGTGCTAAAGAATGATACAGATGTCCTGAAAGTTTCTTGGGGAAAAAAATGACACCTGTATTGTAGTAATGGAACTACTTTGCTTGTTTTAGAACTTCGTTGACAAGGTAGTCCATTAAGGAGATAAGGATTGAGAGATTAGTAAAAGAAATAAAACACTGACAACTGAAACAGAAAAACACAAACACATAAAGGACATTAATAGGGAACACAACTGACGATACAGGTTGAGAATCACTTATATGAAATAAGACGTGAGACCAGAAGTGTTTAACATTTAAGAAATTTTCTTATTTTCTTTTCCTCTCCAGTACAAGACCTTTGCACTGAGCAATATCCCTAATACTTTTCTCTCTTTCTTTCTTTTTTTTGAGGGAGGGTTTTACTAAATCTGGGCTCAAATTTGCCATCTTCCTGTCTCAGTCAGGAATCATTATTAATTTGGAATATTTGCACAGACTACATGGTTGAGTCGCCCTAATCTAAAAATCTGAAATCCAAAACTTTTTGAGCACTTACAGATTTTCAGATTAAGGACACTCCACCAGTACAGTCAAGTTTTATTTTTATGTTCTTTTGGTATGGGGTAGTGATCTCAGGCCCTTGTGTTTGTGAGGCAGGTGCTGGAATACAGTCAAGTTTTAAAGACTTCTTTACTAAACCACTTCTTTAATTTCCTATTAAGGAACAAAGAATGCCACTAAATGATATTAAAAAAAAATAAGTTCTCAAATTTGGTGGGGCAGTGCTGAGACAAGGTCTTGCTTTGTAATTCACCTGGCCTTGAATTCACTGGATAGCCCATGTTGGCCTCAAACTCAGCGATCCTCCTGTCTTAGCCTCACCAGTGCTGGGATTATAGGTATGTGCCATCATGTTCAGCCCCAAATTTTGTTTTCTAACTAAATGAAACAATATTGACTTCTATGAAATGCAAATGCAATGGTACCTTGGTTCACATTACTTTTGTTTGCAAAATCTGGTTTACAAAGGAAGAGTTTGGGAAAATTTTGGTTTTGTTTGCGAACTGTGTTGGGTGACAAACACAATGACCTTTCCTACTCAGACATAAACATGCCATCTTTCCAAAATTGTAGAACAACAACAACAACAACAACAACAACCCAAAACCAACAATAATGACAAACAAAACTGAAGAACAAATTAAACTCACGAAGAGAGATACCACTGTAGATCTTTGTGACAAAAATACTAGTTTGAAGAGCACAATGATATAAGTAACATGTAAGGAAAATTACATGTTAGAAGACTGAGGGGAAAGAAAAGGCAAGATGTACTACTAGCTAAAGTCTGTCTGAATAATTTTAATGGAGTATGATTCTGAAGACGGAGAGCAGGCTGATTTACTATTTATTTAAGCATTGCTTAAAGTGCTACTCAGATATGAGGAGGACAGAGGCAGTATGAAGAAAGCAGGAATATGGGAAATAAAATAGGGATGTACTAGAGCAGAGTCAGCAAACTTTGTTAAATGGTAACATAATAAATATTTTAGGCTTGCTCCTCTACAAGGTCTTTTTCCTCCTAAACTCTGCTGTTGCAGTGGGAAAAGAACAAAGAAAACAATTAATTAATGAAATAACAATGATGCTGTATCACAATTTCAGCAGGTTCCCAGGGATAAAGAAATTGACATTTACTAATAAAAAATGTTTAATATAATTAAAATTAATTGGCACTTAAGCAACATTTAATCTTAATGAAAAATATATAATTTAAATATTAAATATATTTCTAGGAAGAACCAAACAAATTTAAATGTTCTTTGAGAAGCCGGGTGCACATGCCTATAATCCCAGCACTCAGGAGGCTGAGGCAGGAGGATCGCTGTGAGTTCAAGACCAGCCTGGGCTATATAGTGAGCTCCAGGTCAATCTCAACTACATAGTGAGACCCTGTTTCAAAAAACTAAAAAAAAAAAAGTTCTTTGAGAAGAATTTTTAAAAAGATAGAAATCATATACATTAATACTTTACCACTAGTCCATTAGACTGTTTTCTTTAGGAACTTAAAACTGGCGATATTTACAGAACTCCAATACAATCAACAATCTTTACCATTTACATATTATAATACTACCTTATTTCCCTGATAGTTGAATCTCATTCTTGTAACTCTTGAATTACCACCAGATCGAAAGCAGGCTATTTGTTGAGAATGGCCCCATTCAAACATTCTGACACTCCCATCCTGAGCTCCAGTCAGATCTGCAGTAAAAGACAACAAAAACTGTGAAGTTATTTTAAGAATCATGGGGAAAATTTATTTCTTAATCCAGTGGGGAAATCTTTATGGTAAAAACACTAAGAAGTAAATCAGCGATACTATTAATATTTAAATTGACACATTTTTCTCTTTCAAAAGTCAAATTACAGAAAGTCTTGAATGCTATGCTAAAGAAAAAAAATCATTTCTGAAAGTTATCCCAACTGACCTGTTATATAAAATGTCATCTGTTTCATTGAGGAATATTACTGAACAATGATCTTTACTTTACTATTAACTATTTTGTATTAGTAAACTTAATCTCTTTGATACTACTATTTCTTTCCTATAAAAGGAAAATAATGATCTTTAAAACACTGGATAGTAAGAAATAAATGAGATGATTTACATAGTTTCATAAATATACATAGTATATAGCACACAACTTATACTGACTATAATTATCAGTATATGTATAATGGAGCAGTGAGAAATTATAGTCTAAAAATATGTAGCATAATGTTAGTAACATTATTAGTTGAGTTTCCCTAACTCCTTGCTAAGTATTTAAAATAAATGAACTTCAACTAATTTGTCATTTCTTAGTATTAGGAGAGGTATAAGGGTGGGAGTAGAATTTTTTGAGACTGGGAATGTTAACTATACTCTTTATCCAAATAGTCTAAATTTAATTATAAAAACTGAGATCGTTGTGTTTAAAAAGCATTTACATTTAAATATAATATTTATAAATGTAAAAAAATTTACTTAGGAGGCCTTTAAACTGAGATGACTCTAACACTTTAAATTTCAGTATGAACAAAATTGACACCCACTCAGTGTAAACAATAAGACAAAACTTAAGCCTAACCAATCAAAACACACCAACTAATCTAATCAGACTACCAATCAAAACCTGCCAACTAACTTCTAATCGGGAAATTTCCATTTTAATCAGTCAAGTTTATTTATGTTCATGCAATAAAATTCACCAATAAAATTAATGAAAATAAATAAATAAATAATTAAAATAAAAACATATTTTAACTTTGCTTTCATCCCACTTTGATGAAGCCCTGAACCACCAGTGGTCTGGTGTTGCTCAGTTCATGAATTTGAGTTGAATGTTCAAATAAATATTAACAGTTGAATGTACCTAAGTTTATCTTTTAACAGTTCTAGTGTCAGAAGAAAGAAGTGAAGAGGTTATCCCTATGATAACCCCTAGGAGTAATGAGTAAACCAGGCACAGATGCCCTGTTGAGTTCTTCCTGCTCACTGGTTCATGCTGCACATACTGTCATGGAGGATATCTTACACAGTTCCCTCTTTGTTCTGCTTTGCAACTTGTATCCTGAGTTCTCCAACTTGAAGCATTTTTGTTCTAGACTATGTCTGTAAGATGGACTGAGTCTGATACAAACTACACTGGGTGTTGCAGTGATAAAGTTTTGGAAAGACAGAATAGTGCGTTCTCCATCTCATATTCCAGCTAATTTTATTTATACACAATATAAACCCAGGACCTATGAATGCAAACATTAAAAGAATTGAACAGTCCCAAATAGATAATGATGAATGTCAAGGGCCTAGAAAAACAAGAGCAATCCAAATCTGAAATTAATACATAGAAATTACAAAGATCAGAGTGGAAGTTAATGAAATTGGGACTAAGAAGTACAAAATACCAGTAAATCAAAGAGTTGGTTATTTGAAAGGATAAACAATACTAATAAACTTTAGCTAAATTTATCAAAAAATAAAAAAAGAAACACACCCATTTCAATATAATTAAAAATGAAAATACAATTCTGAGAAACCACTTGTAAAACTTATGTTCTAATAAACTGGAGAATCTAGAAACATAGAGATTTTAAAAATACATATGAATTACCAAAATTGAACCAAGAATATATAAAAATTCTGAATAAACCAACAATAGGTAATGAATAAGAGGCAGTAATACCTCTATCAACAAAGAAAAACCTAGAACGCAATGGGTTCATGAAGAATTCTACCAGAACTTCTGGGAAAAATTTAGTATCATTATTTTGAAAATTGTTCAATGAAATTGAAAGGCAAAAGAGTGCTGCTAAAAATCATTCCTAAAAGCATTACCCAGAGACCAAAACCAGACACAGACTTAACAACAACAACAACAACAACAACAACACCCTTAAAACAACTACAATAACAACAAAACTATAGGCCAATCTTCTTATCAAACACAGAAACAAATATCCTCAATAAGTGTCTTATTTACTTTTCTCCTGGCTGAGACAAATTACTCAACACCCAAAGTCACAGGAGGAAAGGTTTATTTTGCCTCACAGTTTGTAGAGGTATTAGTCTATAGTCAACTGGCTCAACCATAGGATGGCATGGTAGAGAGGCACTGCAAAGGAGAAATAGTTCAGGGCAGGCAGAAGGCAGCAAAAGCAGCAAGCAACAAGAGACAATCAACTTTTTCTGGTCTCTTTTATTTTATCCCTTAGTGCTGATGGGAATGAAAATTAGTACAATCTCTATGGAAATTGTGGAAATTTCTCAGAAAACTAAAACTAGAAATTTCATTCAACCCAGCTATGTCTTTTCTGGGCATCTTCCTAAAAAGGTTAAAAACATCCTACTACAGTGATACCTACACATCCATGTTTATAGCAGCACAACTCACAAAAGCTAAATGTTGGAAGTAGCCTATATGTTCATCAACAGATAAATGGATTTAAAAAATGTGGTATATGTACACAATGGAGTACTATTTAGCCATAAATAAGGATAAGGATGAGTCATTTGTAGGGAAATGAATGCACCTTGAGAGCATAATGCTAGGTGAAATAAATCAGATGCAGGTTTCTCTCCTGAGAAACCCAAAATCTAAATTATTTAAAGAGCAAATTAAAGAGAGATGATAGGAAACAGAATGGAGATGGAAAGGGGATTGGGATGGAAGGAGAGGAGAAGAAGAGAAAGGCAAGTAAAAAGAATGAAGATGTGAGATGTACATGTACCAACTCAAGATGAACATATTCATTATGTATAATAAACATACACTAACAAAAAATGCAGATAGAGAAAAAAATCTGCTCCCTCCTTTTAACAGGACATACTTGGAAACACTGGATATATTATTAAGGCTTTGATTGGAATATCGTATTTGAGAATGGAGAGAATCAGATGTGACTAAACAGTTTTAATGAACTCAGGTTGATTTCTTAAAGCCAGAACACAACTTAAAACACAAAACACTGAGCTACTACCATATGTACATAGTTCCCTTCCAGGTAGTAGCTTCATCATACCTGGGGACCCTGAGAAGACAATGGCTCATTCAAACCTATAGGGCTGCAGGCAGTCTGGGGACAAGTCTTGATTTGCTTCATAGTCTCTAAAGATTTTCAAAAATCTAATTAGAAATTGTTTTTTAGTCTTCCAGAAAAGTAGACTCTTAAAAAGCCTGTATGATCAATCACTATTCTTGCTGCACTTATGTACATAATCAGCCAAAGTTCAATGAGACTAGACTTAGGCTTCAAACAAATCTGTCTTCATATCTTTGGTAAGAAAGAGATGCCTGTAAAGTGATAGATGGTGGTCTTTATATGGAGATAAGCTCTGCAAAAATTTCTGAACAATCATCAACCTGGCAGGAGAGTAATAAAACAGAAGTTCCTGAACTCAGGACTCTTCTGGAATCCACTCTATACCTCTTCATGTATTTTCTTTATAGTATCCTCTTATATAATGGTAAATTCAAGTAAAGTGTTTTCCCAAATCAAACCTGGAGAACAGGTCATAGGAATCCTGATTTATAGTCAGTCAAGAATACAGGTGAGAGTGGGGATGTAGCTCAGTGGTGCCAGGCCTGCATGGGAAGTGCAAGGTCCTAAGTTAAATCCTTGGCACAAAAAAAAAAAAAAAAAAAAAAGTACAGGTGAAACCCCACTACTTGTGATTAGCATCTGAAGCAGATGGCAGTTTTCTAGGAGTGAATCCTTAACCTGTGTGATCTGTGACTCCAGGTACACAGCATCATTAACTGAACTGAATTATAGGACACCTAACTGATGTCATACAGTTGGATAATTGCTTAAGGTAAAAAAATCACATACTTGATATAAGAAATGTTTCTGAAGATTAGAGAAACACAGTATTTTTCTATCCAGGAAATTAAAAGTACACTAGTCTAATCTCTAAATAGTTCTTTGGAGAAGTTAAAAAGTGGTTTAGGGCTGGGAGTGTACTTTACTGGCCTCAGTATACTTCTAGCACACACAAGGCTCTGGGTTTGATTCCTAGCAGGGAAAAAAAAGTTGCTTATACAGCAACTCATTGTTAAAAGACGAACTCTACGGGGGAAAACAGCTATTTGAAGTATCTAAACTTCAGAGTAAGATGTTTTAAAAATCCTATCTTGTAGCTGGGTGTGGTGGCACATGCCTGTAATTTCAGCATTGGGGGCTGAGGCAGGAGGATCACTGTGAGTTCGAGACCAGCCTGGGCTCCATAGTGAATTCCAGGTCAGTCTCAACTACACAGTGAGACCCTGTCTAAAAAAAAAAAAATAATAATAATAATAATAATTCCTATCTTGTAACATTTTCATTACATAAAGTACACTTATTATTAAACTAAATTATTAATTATAGGACTTACTCATGACAAGAAAATATATTTTTGAAAAACAAATTCCAGTGATTAGTTTTTAATTTTTCAATTCTCTTTATTTGCCAGTTATGGTAGTTCTCTAAACACAGAAAGTAAATATTAAGACAGTAATTAATTTAGTGTTACCCAAAATCTCTGAAAATTAGTACAAAAATAGTAGCCTTTGAAGCTGGGGTTTTATTTAAATTTATGGATTTGCAGTAGATAATATACACTGCCAACTATTCAGTTGTTATGATACATACTATGAGGCTAGATAAAATAATGTCCCTTCAATATTTTAGGAAACCTACAAACCCTACAACAAAGAATAAAATAGTTTGAGCCAGGTGTGGTGGCACATGCCTGTAATCCCAGCACTTGGGAGGCTGAGGCAGGAGGATTGCTGAGTTCGAGACCAGCCTGGGCTACATAGTGAGTTCTAGGTCAGTCTCAACTACATGGTGAGACTCTGTCTCAAAAAAAAAAAAAAAAAAAGTGTAAGGCAATGCCAAATAATTCTTGCTATGAAAATATTACTTAAACTTTATAAATAAAATCCACTTGAAATCCTTACTGTATAGGCTTTTTAAAATTTCTTCATATTAAACTTACACATAAAAATTCATACCTCTAATATTAAATACATTTAATATATAGAAAAAAGACTAGTCTTTTATATCTCTAGTGTTTTTCATTTAAAAAATGGTTTCTTGAGCCTTTCTGTGGACAAAGTATATAGTCTTGATAAAAGATGCTTATTACGGCACTTAGGGCAATTAAACAGAACACTGATTTTTTATCAACTGTATTTTATTAGCATTTCTCTCATGAGAAAAGGTGGTAAAATTTTTTATGGTTATTAAGTTGAAGGGACACAAATATCTCCTATTTAATATGTCCTATTCTTGTTACTGTGTGGTAGGACAATTTGAAGAAGGGCATGATATAAAAACAGTAATTTTAAAAATTTGGAATGTTTACATACTAAGGGGTGAACCTACCTACCATTTAACCAGTATCTCCAATAAGTTCCCTATTATTTAAGTTCTAGGTAAATGAAGAGAAATTTTTGAGAATCTTAGAAAGAATTAGTAAAAAAACATATCTTGCAGTCAATATAAGAATTTACTAATCACCATTTTCTGTCCTTGCTATTAGTATGTCTGACATGAAGACAAACTGACAAAAATTAATTAAATAGAAAATGATTAACGGGCAGGGGATGTAGTTCACTGCCTGGCAAGCGCAAGGTTCTGAGTTTGATCCTTGGTACAGAGGGGTGGGGGAGTTATAATTAAGCAGTAAATGACCAAGGTCTATGTAATAAAAAGTGTCAATGATCCTATTATTAAAACAATAATTATCACTTACAATTTATCACTGTCTAAAGCAGTAG
This sequence comes from Fukomys damarensis, assembly GCF_012274545.1. Lineage (NCBI taxonomy): Eukaryota > Metazoa > Chordata > Mammalia > Rodentia > Bathyergidae > Fukomys > Fukomys damarensis. The sequence goes on along the minus strand of NW_022900921.1, from coordinate 37,348,933 downwards.
TGGTGAATCTACGGCACACGTGTCACAGGGGGCTATGTCATAAAAAATTCTAAAAGGTGCATTATCACTGGTCTAAGGAATTCAGAAATATTAAAAATAAATCATACTATGTTAGAAATATGTGGGCAAAATGCCAAAAGTTTGCTGCATTAAGTTAGCTTGCCCTAGGAAAGGAAATTTCTTTTTCTATTTTCATACAATTTTTGAAATGAAGTATTATTTACTAGCAAACATTTTCTGTAAAAAAAAAAAAAAAGGTAGAATAAATGTAGCCCTTCAATTGAAACTAAACGTTTCCCATAAATTCTTTAAAATAAAAAGTACCAAAATTAAGAAAAAAGTAAGAAAGAATAACTGTTAATTACTGACAACTTACAGTAAGGAAGAGTTGGATGAGAAGTCATTCTTCTGACATTACTAATAGTTTTCTTAATCATCTGGTAAAAAGAAAAATTATTTTATAGTTACAATGAAAAGCAGGAGTAAAAACTTATATTGTAAGGCTGAGGAGCATAAAATATACATGCACAGGTCAGTTGTAGAGTGCTTGCTTAGCATATATGCAGCCCCAGGTTCAATCCCCAGCACCACCAAAAACAGTGACATGAAATTTAAATTACATTAATTTATTTTTACATGACTTCATAACTACCATTTTGGCTAATAAGCACATTCAACATGTTAACAGAACTTAACTGCATAGCTCTGCTATTTACATATTTTCCGTAATACTGTCTATGATCTAAGACCAAATTCTCCTCAAGAATTTAGTCTTGCCTCTTTTTTTGCCAATGGTTTTCTGATCATATTAAATTTTTTGGAATCAGCACAAATGGTATGAGGTTTACTTAGAAGATGGATAAAAATAAAAAAAGTAAACAAAAAATTAAAGAAGTTTTAAATTGATAGTTTGAGACTATTTACTCATTTTTAAATCATGCTTTGACCAACCTGAGTAAAATAAATACACAAAATAGGAAATTTTAAATGTATACAATATTTCCTATTTATCCAACACCATAACTATACTTATATGTTATTCTAAGTTTGTGGCATCAGTGTCAGGTAGGTTTCTACTATTGTTCTTTTGTATTCTGAATTGCTCAATTAGCCTGAACCAGAGAAAGTGAAGAACTGGTAGAAGCAAAGAGGCAGCCAGGAGAACAGGGCAAGGAACAGACAAACTCAAAGACACATACTGATTTTTCGTTACACTCTTGAACAGCAGAAAGTGGTCACAACAAATACACTTTTTTGTACTAGCATTCAACATTCAATAAATGGTAAAATTAAGAAAATATTTTATCAAATCTCTAGGAAAAAATGAAAACCTGGTATTTTTTTAAAATTCTCACATTTAAATCTCGTATTTTTAAAGGTCTGCCCAAAAGGTTCCTGTTCTTTATCAAATTTTTGACTAGCAAAGAAAAATCATGAGTTTCAAAAAATACACAAATGCCAGTTAAAATTTTTCTAAAAGGATATGTAGAATATCACATTACAAACCATTAATTATTTTAGAACATTTGCATAAAAGAGCAACTTTATTCTATTGGTATCTTGTTCTTGACAGAGGAATAGAGCAATCACAATACTTCGATTCACAAATTGCAATGATCCTAACTAAAAAGGTATCCTTTTAAGATTTAGACAGGAAGAAAATTCAACCCCAAGTAGCAGGCAGGGGATAAATCTTACAGGGCCTTAAATGCTATATTTTTTTAAAGTTGTGTTGGGAAGTCTGAAATTTTTAAGGAAGAATGATAATCTAAATGCTTCAGAAACATGCACTGCTCTGCATAGAACAGACATAAGCAAAAACAAAAGAAATATGTTACAGGAAGAAATTCTCTGAGGCTGGAGTTAACACAAAGGACTTAATTCTACCTACATATTTAGTATTTTCTCATTAAAATTTTCTTTAAAATATTACAGTATCTGTAAATTTCACAAACTTGAAAATATCTGTTAACTGAAAAAATGATATTTACCACATCATTTCAACTTGAATAATTATTAAGTTGCTTTTCAAATTCAATTTAATCCTGCAAATATTGCCACTTGAAGTCATTGAAGCAAGAGGACTAAAGGGTTTTAAACAAGCTCTAGTTTATACTCTCACCAACAGTGTAGAAGAGTTCCTTTTGTAAAGTAGTACAATCCTTATGGAATTGTATGGAAATCTTTCAAAAAGCTAAAAGTAGAAATTCCATTTAACCCAGCTATTTCCCTTCCAGATATCTTTAAAGATACCTAGCAGGCATCATATTATTGTGATATGTGCATACCAATGTATATAGCACAACAATTCATAATAGCTAGATCTTGGGAGAAATCCATATGTCCATCAACCAATGAATGGATAAAGAAAATGTGCTATCTATATACAATGGAATACTATTTGGCTATAAAGAAGGATAAATTTGAGACATTTGTAGGAAAATGATTACACCTTGAAAATATCACACGGCTTCTAAGTTAAGTAATCCAAAGTACAAATAAAGAGCAAAATAAAAGACTGATAAAAGGAAACAGTACAATATATCTTTTGCAAATAGGAAGGGGACCAAAATGACAAGGGTTGTGAGGGATGTAAAAAAGATTAATGATGTAACATACACATATACCACCTATGCACGTGAATGTAATCATTATATGTCACAAATAAAAAATTGACAATATTAATAAAAATAGGGAAAGGGGATCTAGAGACAGAGAAAGGAAAGTGGAGAGGGAGGAATAAAAAGAATCAAGATATGTTAAGTACATGTACCTATTTTCTAAATGAATGTAAATATCATGTACTGCAACATATTTTAATAAAAGCAAATTAAGACAAAAACAAGCTCTGTCACAAATTCAATACAGCGTCCCGAGTCACTTAACCTTTTTGCATCTCTAGCCTAACCTGAAGAATGAGTAAGAAAGACTACAAAGTAACTGTAATAGAAAATTATTTACAGGCTCGTAATGGTTATAAAAGAACTGCACTGGGGCCAAGGATTTAACTCAGTGGCATCGCACTTGCCTTGCAAGTGGAAGGTTGTGAGTTCGATCCTGGTACTAAACAAACAAACAAAAGAACTGCACCAAGTATCATCAAACAGAAAAGGTATTAAGCCTTTACTTGAACAATTACCTATACTGATGACAGAACATTTTTTGTTGGCAAAAAACAAAACAAAAAAACCCAAAAAACTTTAGGACTTACAAAATTTAAAAATAAAACAAAAAGTCACTGTCACCTAGAAAGCCACTGACAGAATGTGGGGTTCCTTAATCCTATATATCAATTCTTATATTCTAAGTATCAATAAATTAAAATACTAGAGATCTAGATATGGATCACCTCTTAGGGAAATAGATCCTACATTACTACAGAGATAATTCATTTCATCTTTTTTTTTTTTTTTGGTACTGGGAATTGCACTTGGGACCTTGCACTTGCAAAACAAAACAAAAAAACCCCAAAACAAAAGGGACCAGGAATGTAGCACAGTGGTGCTGTGCCTGCCTGGCAAGCACAAGGTCCTGAGTTCAATTCCCAGTACCAGGAAAAAAAAAAAAACCACCACAATATTATCCTTTGGTTTAAAACAAAGCATATTTTTTTAAAAAAAATTATTCTTTATTATAAAAATTAAAAATTTACAATTCTATAACAAGATTTACTAACACTGTAGGAATTTAAAAAGCTTTCAATCATCCTTTAACCATTTACCTAAAGGGAAAAACAGGACAGTTATACCTGATTATCTCCAACTTTACATACCACAGATGCTCCTCTGCCAGTCTGTGTACTACCAAGCCATGGCATGTTGATTGGAGTGCCAGGGTTGCTGTGCGTATATGGGGTTGTACCTTGAACAGCTGTTAGATCGTCACGAGCATGTATAACCAAGAAATCTTCTGATCTACAAAGGAGTCAACCAGAGTTGAAATAATCCATTAGTTCTTTCTTTTTTAACTCTTGAAAAGATTTAAAATCTGAATTTATGTTTCCCTTTAAAATTAATTTTCTTCAGCTCCCACTCCTAACTCACTATGACTTTCACATTCAATTTTCATCTTTACTTAATCTCTTCTCTAATTTCACTTTTTTTTTTTTGGTACTGGGGATCGAACTTGGGTCCTTGGGCTTGCGAAGCAGCCACTGGAACCACTGAGCTAAATCCCCAGCCCATCTAATTTTTTTTTTAAAGCTCCTTCTATCCCTTATTTACTCTTTAGCATATCAGCTTCTATTCTATTTACAAGTTAGGAGTATACCTTTAAAGAAAATTTAAAAGTTAAAGTTTATTGGATATAATCACTCATATTACATTACTGAATAAAAACAAAGTATAAAGGTACCCTTTGGTTTCCAATTCTACATCATCATCCACCCAAGTATAAATCTGTGTATCCAGAATTCCGGAAACATCCAGTTCTTGAACATCATGGCTGGAAGCAATTGCTATGCAATTTCTATTTGCCTGAAAAAGAAATATTATGACAATTTGAAATAAAGAGGCACAATGGGTATATATATGGGTTACTTCTGAAAATAATCTCTAGAAATAACAAAAATGCAGAATGATAGCATTCTTACAAATTTACATTTTAAACTAATTTTATCACGTAAATTTTAAGTGAAATAATATTGTTAAACTTGGAGATGTTCATGATCTAAGAATTTAGTACATCTAATTGAAAGTCAACTATAAGTAGCAATATATGCATCATTTTTTTCTCCTTCCAAACTGTTTATTTAGTCTACTAGAATGCTATCATCTCTCTAAGGTTTTCACAATTCAAAAATGTAGAGAGGATGGGCACTCTGGTGTGCACCTGTAGTCTCAACAACTCTGGAAGATGATGTGGTAGGACTTCTTAAGGCCAGGAGGAGTTCAAGATCAGCCTGGTTAGCATAATAAAACCCAATCTTAAAAAAAAAAAAAAAACTTTTAGAAGAAGAATCTGAAGAAGATAGAAGCTCTGAATACTACAGAAAGGCAAAGGAGATGATAAACTCTAAAGACATATCAGTTCATCATTCTAATAAAAAAATAGTTGTTTCTTCTTCCTCTTTTTTCTTTTTCTTTCTTTCTTTCTTTTCTTTTCTTTTCTTTTTTTTTTTGGTACTGGGGATCGAACGCAGGTTCTTGTGCTTGCAGGCCAGGCTCTGGAACCACTGAGCTAAATCCCCAGTCCAATAGTATTTGCTTCTAAGCCTTTTAATCTTAGGCAAGAAAAAATAGAAGTAGAAAAGGGTCACAGAGAAAAGGGCAGAAAAATAGTTGGAGAAATATGCCAGAAGCAATCATAAATGAAAACTGGTCAGATTAAATTACATAAAATTTTAAGGATCTATGAGTTAATATGGTGTATCTTAGGCCAGGAATGGAACACAGTATGGTAAAGTGCTTGCGTACCATGCCAAGACCAAAGGTTTGATCTATGGCACAAATAAAAGCACATCTCAAACAGAAATCAGAAGACACTGACAGCAAAAAGAAAACAGGATTATTATGATGGAAAGAATCAATACCAATTAATATGAAAAACTGAAACTCTGGAAAAGGAGCATAAACAGATGTTGGGAAACAATTCTTCATGGCTCTGTCCAAGTCTGCATGTCTTGTGAGCCACATACTGTCCTTTGTTGTGCAGTATCATTCTTAGGATAATTATACAGCTACAGTATCTCTGTTTAGAGCAAAGGGCAGTTACGCTTATTGTCTATTAGAAAAAACCTAGGTCTCATCTAAACTCAACAGTCCTCTCCTGTAACACAACCCACTGCAGGTACAGGTACCATCTGTCTCTTTTCTCTTTGTGGTACAGGGGATCAAACTCAGGACCTTGCACTTGCGAGGCAGGTGTGGCACCACTGAGCTAAATCCCTGGCCTCTGGCCCTCTTTCTGTCCCTCTGGGCAAAGTGTAGTTCAGGCAACCAGTATAAAATGCTGATATTCTGACTACTGTTCTTGCTGTTAGAAATAAACTGTGCTTTATCTATGATCCAGGATTCTTGAGTCTTCAAAGAGCAGCCCATAAACTGTGAAAGTTAACTTGTTAGCATTAATGGAAAGTAAAATCTCAGACTCTTTCCAGTTCTTGATACAGACAGCAATCAAGTAAACACATAAGAAAATGTTCAATCTCAGTAATATTTTTATAAAATGAAATTTAAAGTAAAAGGTATTTCTTAGTAATAAATTTAACAAGAATGAAAAACTGTAATATCAAATCTGGAGAAGTAATTAGACAAATATACAAGTTAATGGAAGATTTTATATACATGGATAACCATTATGGATATATATATACACCTGTACACACGTGTGCATGTGTAAGTGAATGCGTGTGTATCCCCAAAGGAAAAAAAAAGCTAGGTTTTTTAGAATAGAATATTTAAAATAATATTTCCTTTTTTCTTTTTTTTTTTTTTTGAGACAGGGTCTCACTGTGTAGTTGAGACTGACCTGGAACTCACTATGTAGCCCAGTCTGGTCTCGAACTCACAGTGATCCCCCTGCCTCAGCCTCCTGAGTACTGGGACTACAGGCATGCCCACCATGCCCGGCTTAAAATAATATTTTCTTTAGAGAAGGCAGATCCTACAAGGTGTGTGTGTGTGTGTGTGTGTATGTGTGCTTATGTATTTAAATAGAAATTACAACCTGAAAACTGCTTTGCTAAGGGGACAATTCCAAATCTGCCTGCTTGAAACAGAATTAGTCATTGTTCTAGGGTGTTTATGAGAGAAATGAGACAAACGATACAGGGAATTATGAGGACAGAACAGCAAAGGCATTGTCCAGGAGATATCAAAGAGGAGGTAGGCACAGTACAGGGCCATGACAGAGAAATCTATAGAGTTTCCAATAGTACAAAAGGCCTGCTGCGCACATGTGTCATTGGTTTATCACCAATTGGGAGATAAAGAAACTACTGGTAGAAAGATTTCCGAAAGCGTAATGCTATAGGATATATATCTAAATGACATTTAAAATTACTGCAAAATGAGGAACACATACATATATGTGCACACACCTTCCTTAAATATCCTTTAGGAGTGCATGAAAAAGGATAACATGTATCTTTTAAATTAGTGTAAAGAATACAAGAGATTGACTGACTAGAAGTCACTAGAAACTAAGCAATAAGACAATTAGGATAGACAGAAGGGGGAAATTCCTAATACAACGGTCAACCTTGAATTAGTATACCTAAGGCTCCCTTCTCCCCTTCCCTTTCCTTTCCTGGGGATCAAACTCAGGACACTGCACTTGTAAGTCAGGCGCAGTACCAGAGCTAAATCCCTGGCCCATGAGGCTATCTTTGCTATTGGTGGTTACAGACATCTCTGAGTAGGATGTTAAATAGAAGGCTAAGAAAATGCAATAACTGACACCTACTGGTGGAGCATGTCAAAAAGGGAGAACTTCTGAGTCAAATATAACCTTAAATTTTATCAAATATTAAGAATCATACTCAACATACAGTGGGAATACAGAAAAACTTTTTGGGGGGTTACTGCTATAATATCTTGCATAAACTCTAAAGCTATTTCATATAGAAATACTTGCTACTTCTGTGTAGTAGTATTTTATTAGTTATATTTCCCAAATTATTTAATAATAAAATCACATTATCAAATAATATAATCATTTTATAAAATAAAAACTCAGGTTATAATTGAAGGATTAGCTTAGGGAAACACTGACAATAAATATAATGATAAAACAAGTTATTCTTCAAATACAAATACCTAAAAATCAAAGAAAGATGTTTATATACTTACTTTATTAACAGCAAAGGCAGTGATAATATCAGATTCCTTATGAATAATTCTTGCTTTACCTCCAGGATATCCCAAATCTGCTTCTATCTAAATGGAAGAAAATAAAGCACAAAAAGATAGACCTTAGAAGCAGAACAAGTAATGTATGCTAATCTTATGTAGTACTTGCTTAAATTATTCTAAGAAGAGTTTTTTATATATTTCAAATCTAAAGGAACTGCATATGTGGTAATTATCTGCAAAACAAAATTAGGGGAATTTAATTTTTTCAAACTTGATTTTTAAAATATGAAGATAGTTAATAGAATACATGACTTAATTAATTGGTTATCTCCAAACTACACTGAATTAATTTTAAAGGATCGATATACTTTAATTATTGAAGATTTACATATCAAGTTTCTTATTATAATTCTTTAATAGTATTTTATAAATACTAAAAGGTAGCACTGTAAATATTTTAGTTTTTGTGGCCCAAAAAGGGTCACTGTTGCATATTCTTCCTTATTTTTCAAACAACACTTTAAATACATAAAGACCATTCTTAGTTCATGGGCTATTACAAAAACAAAACAAACAAACAAACAAAACAATAGGTGGGATTTGGCCAGCTCTCTATAGTTTACTGACTAGTGAAGAATACCGAGACCTCAGAAGTCATGCTAACTCACCCAGATCAGTAACCATTTTGGTAGCTTAGTAAACTCTAATTCAGTTTAGTTTATATGAGGAACAAGTTTTGCCTACTCTGAACTCAGAAGAGAATACCACATAAAAATCAACATTCACTGGGCCAGGGATTTAGCTCAGTGGTTCCGCCTCTTGCCTTGCAAATGCAAGGTCCCGGAAAAAAAAAAAAAGTTTATTAAAATAAAAGTTGGAAAGAGGACACACATGTTAAGAGTTAGAAATACTGTTTAATGTTGTATATTATTTCTCTCCTTATCAATGTTTTAAAATGAATTAGTATAAAATACCTCCCAGCTCACAGTGAAATTAGAAAATTATCCATTGAAAATAGCATACTAGCTGGGCGTGGTGGAGCACGCCTGTAATCTCAGTACTAGGGAGGCTGAGGCAGGAGGATCGCTGTGAGTTCAAGACCAGCCTGGGCTACATAGTGAGTTCCAGGTCAGTCTCAACTACATAGTGAGACCCTGCCTCAAAAAAACAAAAAAAGAGAAAAAATAGCATACAATTTATTTTCTGCAAAGTTTAGAAAAAATATTACTAATGCCTGAGTACTGACCAGGTTGGCAGTATTCACTTTTTTTGGGGGGGTACTGGGGATCAAACTTGGGCCCTTGTGCTTGTAAGACAGGTGGCGGAGCCAATGGGCCAAACCCCCGGTCCTAGTATTCTTGAAAATGGCAACTAAGATGAGTACTATGGCTTGGATCTGAGGTGTCCCCCAAAGGCCTCATGGTTTTTGGAAGGTGACTGACTCTGTGATTAGAGATATCAGAGATGAGTTCCAAACTAAATGTGCTATTAGCAGGTAGGGCCTGCTTGGACACAGGGCCCTGGGGGTGTGTCCTAGAAGGGTATCTCTGTGGAACTCTTCCCTGCTCTCTCTGCTTCCTGGAGCCATTAAGTGAACAGCTTTCCTCCAGGGCAGGCCCTTCCACCATGCCATTTCTGCATTTAGCTTGTTGACCACAGACAGTTTTGACTATCAGCCAAAACTAAACCTAGCCTCCTTTAAACTGTTAGGTCAAGTATTTTGTCTCAATGAAGAAAAAGTGACTAAGACACTGTTGAACTAAAGAGTTGAAAGAGATTTATATAATCCAAACCAAGATACCCCTATGGACAAAAATAGTCACTAGATGTAAAATTGTCATATCTAATGACAAATTGTCATATTCTAATCCAAAATACAAACTTGCTTACAAACTGCAAGAATTTATGTTTGATGAACATTCTGGCTTGAGAATATCTTTAAGGAAAGCTTTAGTTGTGGCTCATCAAGAGACCACTATCAAATAAGAATGTACAAACGTTGTAATTTTATGACAATATCCCAATTTAACCACATGGTATCTAAAATATACTAAGAGTACACTTCTAGGTTTTGAAGATCTTGGAGGCTAAGACAGATGAGATCTTCACAGAAGAGAAGAATCTGCTATTTGCTGGTAATGATGGAGAGAACATTTGAGTTTTCACCAGGGGAGCCTTTTCAAATTTTTCAGCTATAGAAGGAAAGCTCAAGCAGATATGAACTTCAAAAAAGCTTTCTTAATGTGCAAATAAATTATTGTTCTCTATCTAAAATTGCTTCTCAACAATGTAGTATCAAGATGACCCGTATGAGACTCAACCTGAAGTGATCTTTTACAAATGAAGATTCTGAACCCTGTATCAGGTATACAATCATAATCTCACAATAGCAAGGTAAATTATTTGAGTGGATAAGGAGATGAAATTAGAAAATTAGGCAGTGTTCAGCTAATATAAAAGCTGTAGTAGAGTACAGACATTACTGTAAAGCTGAGAAGCAATTGGAAAGTTCTGAAATTCTGTGAACTTAAACATAAAGGATATGAGAATGGCTTCATACCCTCATACCCTCAGTTAAGATACTACAGTGACTGAAGTGAGAAGTGGTAGTGGATTGGATTAGGGTGGTATAAACAGTGATAATGGTAAGTGACTGAAATTGGAATTTTGCTAATGTAATAATTCAGTGTGAGTAAAAAGAAGATTCCTGTTATTCAGGAGATTTGAGGTATAATCAAAATATACTATTTAATGAATTTTTAAATATAAAATATACTATATATTGAATTTTAAATTAAAAATTTTTATTATAGTTAGTCATTAATCCTCATCAAAATACTCCCTTCACTTTGAATATACCTATCTCATTGTTCTTGTTACATTCTGAAGCAGTTATTAAAGTCTTTTGTGCTTTTATGAGTGATCAAAAATACAGTGGTCTCAAGGTGCGTCCATTTAGCTATAAATGTTTCAAGCTCATCCTTCTTTGTAACACAGTAGTACTCCACTGCATTAAAAAAAACACACTTCTTTACCATTCATCAGTTGATGGGCATTTGGGCTATTTCCAAGATTTAGCTATTATATACTGTGCCTCTATAAATGTGGATGTGCATATACTGCTATAGTATGATACTTTTAATTCTTTTAGGGAGATACCAAGAAGGGGTATAGTTGGATCAGAAGGACTCTCTAGTTGCAGTTTTTTGAGGAATCTTCACACTGATTTCCACAGTGATTGCACCTTGAGACCATACTCAAAAATGAAATAAATCACACACACATGTTTAAATATCACATTCTCTGGTGTGAGGAACCAAAAGTGGAAATAAGGACTAAAATGTGTAATAGGTATTGGGAAATGGAAAGAGAATGTTCAAATGGGGAGTGGAACAAGGGAAGGGAGAAGGGCAAAGGAAGGGACACACATGAAAAAGTAAAAACAGAAGGAAGAATGGAAATAAAGCTTTTGTACACAGGGAGGGAAGGGGGGAGTTGAAGGGAGGGGGAATGGGAAAAAGGGAAGGGGCATAGTATATCACGTCCAGGTGCAAATTCCTTATGTTGGGTGTTATCACTGTGTATACCTAAAATGTAGCAATCAATGTTTTGCTTCCAAAGACAAATAACAAAAAAACAAACAAGCAAACAGTGAATGCAGCTGCAAAATGCCAGCTGATGGAAAGGCAGGTTTGTAAAAACAACACAGCATGTTCACATCCACCTTATTCAGTCTGGCACCATGTGACTTTTGCCTCTTCCCCAAGTCAAAAAGACATTTTGAGTCCACTTAGGATATCAAGACAACCACAACAGTGCAATTTAAGATACTCATGAAAAAGAAATTCCAGGGCTGCTTTACAGAGTGACAAGAATGATGGCATAAGTATGTTTAAAATGAGGGAAAATATTCTGAATAGGATTAATGGCAATATATCTTTTATTGCAATAATTAAAAAAATTTTAAATATTCATTGTCCTTTTTTTTTTTTTCATACCAGGGATCAAGCTTGGGACCTTGCGCTTGTGACAGGCGGTAGAACCACTGAGCTAAAACCCCCAGCACATATTCACTGTATTTCTTAATCACACCATATAAACAGATGAAAGTAATATTTACTGAGATGGACAAGGAAATAGGTTTATCCTTTAAATTTTCTTGAGTCACTTTAAAGGCAATGTTATCAATTAGCTTTGCCACACAAAGCCACAGAAAAATAATTTTAAAGGTCAGATTTTAAAATATATTCGTTCATGCCAGTAAGAATAATCTGAGAGGTCAAAATTTATGAGGAGTTGAGATAAAAATTGAAGCAATGTCCGGGGGTAGAAATGAGTGGATAGCATCAGTGCACAAGTGAAATATTTTATCTTTGGACAAGAGTGACAGTTTACCCACTGTTAGGACAGGCAGAACAAAATACCTACATATATATTGATGCTGAGAATACTGGATTAAATATATACTGGCTGTACTTAGACAGCAAAACATGGGTATCTGTGATAAACACAGAGAGTGTATGAAAAGAAAAAAATGTGGAGACTGGAGAAGAGAATGGAAAATGAAATTTACTATAGAGTAATTTAGTTTAATTGCAGAGTGGTTTAAAATTAACTTGGAATCCATGCTTATAACTATTAAGTAAGGCAAGCTCCATGGTTTTTGTTTTTCCTTCATGCACATTCAGTTGCTTGAATACTGACACACAGCAGGGCAAAGATATGGATTTAAGCAGGTTTAAGAATTGCAAACACATACAAAATATAGAATATATACAGAAGGGAAGTTGAGGATACTTGTAAGGGACTGTGCACAGCGATGGATCATGGAATCAAAGCTAGGAAACGAAGGAATTGGGGACAAGTTCAGCTAAAAGGAGAAACAGAACTTGCAAGTTCTATAAACAAAATTTATTTTGTTAAAGATCACAGAATTCAAAAGAGTCAACAATATCAAAATTGAATATAGTTGTAAAGGTCTCCTAAATGTAAAGTTTTAGTTACGTTTAACAGAGGAAAAAAAAGTCACACTTTCATTAAGCTAGATATATAAAGAAAAAAATCCGAATATTGGGAGTCAAAGAAATTTTTAGATAATAAGGATTAAAAAACTAAACATATAATTATCAAATGATTCAGCAATTTCATTTCTGATTCTATAGTCACATGAATTGAAAAGATACTTGAACAGATACCCATGTTTATAGTAGCATTATTCACAATTATTAAAAAATGAAGGGCTGGGAATTTAGCTCTCAGTGGTTCTGCCACCTGACTCACAAGTGCAGGGTCCCAAGTTCGATTCCTGGCACCCAAAAAAAAGAAAAGAAAAGAAAAGAAATAACCCAAATATCAACTGGTTGATTAAGTGGATAAAGAAAATGTGGTAGATATTTACACTGGAACATCATTTAAACTTTAAAATGAAAGAAATTCTGAAACACGCTAAAATATTGAAGAAGCTTGAGGTCATGCTATGTAAAATAATCTACTCACAAAAGCACAACCATTATACAATTATATGAGGCACCTTCAGGCACTAAAATTGGTAGAATGATGGTTGCCTGGGATAGCTGAAGGAAAATAAGAAAGTGTTGTTTAGTGGATACAGTTTCAGTTTGTAGGATCAAAAAATTATGGAAATAGTGGGATTGGCTGCACAATTACATAAAGATAAAGAATATATTTTGTTATTTTTATTTTATCACAATTATTGTGTGTGCGAGAGTGTGTGTGTGCATGCGTGCATGCCCGTGTGGGGGGGGAGGGGTGAGAAGGGGAGACATTGACTGATTAAAAACGAGATTGATTATACAGAAATTGATATAAATAATGTTTGAGTACCACAGAGCTCTCCTTAGAAGCTGGTGGAGAGTCAGTTCTACTAATTTTCCAGGATTCCAGTACTATTTAAGAAGCAGTAGCTTTTAAATGATCAACATTAATTCTACATGTCAATAAAGGATTTTATTAAAATCCTTTTATTAAAAGATTTCAAGAGTAGAAGGAAATACTCAACTGAGACCCCATAACTCAGTACTGAATTTCAGTTACTAGCTTCTACAGTGCAAAGCTGTTTACTTAGGCTACTTCAGTACTACACTAATGAAATAAAATAAATATTTTCTTTTTCTTTTTTTTGGTACCAGGGATCGAACTTGGTTCCTTGTGCTTGCAAGGCAGGGGCGGAACCAATGAGCTAAATCCCTGGCCCTAAAATAAATATTTTCTAATAAAATTAACAAAGTAAACATGAAATAAATGAGTCCTAAATACTAAGGCCATATTTGTATAAATTCTTTCCCAAAATGGAACAGAACAGAATAGAATCCTTGCCACTCATCCCACAAGAGGCTGTCACAATTCCAATATAACATAAAACCAAACAAATAAAAACAAAAAAGAAACCCCAAATAAACCTCAGTATTCCCTAGGAACATAAGTACAAAAATTCCTTAAAAATTAACAAAGGAAAATTAACAATATATAGTAGAAATAACAAATTACAACCAAATAAGGCTTTTGCCATGAGTGCAAAATTGGTTCAACATTCAAAAAATTCATCAACCTATTTAATTGTATTAACAGACTAACAAAAACCATATGATCATCTCAAAAGCAGGAAAAAAAATCCATTTACCAAATCTATCATTATTTACGATTACAAACTCAATAGGAAGACAAGAAAGGCTGAATGCGGGATTTGACAAGAGAGCTGGGCTAACTGGCAAGATTTTTAAAAATCCAGCATTTGCTAGCAGAACCAGTTCCAAAATTGAAGCAGACCCAGATAAAAACAATATACTTTACTGCCATGTTATCATTGTTGGATCCCAGGATTCTGTCTTTGATGCACGGAATCTTAACCTTGGATTACTGTTTCCAGAAAAATACTCAATGACAGCACCTAACATTTCATGACCAAAGTCTGTCACCTAATGCAGAAAAGCTGTGAAATGTTTATATATTTTGAAAAATAAGCAAGCCTTAGTAATATAGATTTGCACAATTCTGCTATCAATCCAGGTTTTGTTTAGAAAATGATGAAGCAAAACAGTGGAAGACAAATAAAGCTCAAGCCACAGATCTAGAACTCAGACTAGGCTATCTGCCATAAATAATATCTAAATCAATCTGATTATCAAATGTGCACAACTTCTCGAGATCTACTAAGACCCTCCTTTTTTAAAAAGCAGTCTGGATTGCTATAAAACTTTCAATCAGTGGCTGTCAGCTTTCACTCATTTGTCTGCTCATGGGAAAACGAACAAAGTATGAATGAAGGTCGATGTCAAAGTTAGGTGCAGAGTGTTCATTTATTTAGTTTTTTGGGGGAGAAAGGGAGAGTTAATTGTGGGTTCCTTTCCTCTTTATAGTGACCTAATTACATTAGTGAAATGCAAATAACCAGTTCTTTAGAACATGCTCTCTAGCCAAGTCTACATATTTAGACACTGTAAATAGACAAGTATGGTTAAACCACACAGCCCACAATAATAAGACTAACTTTGCCATCAAGTATATATTACCCTCTTCGACAGATTATGACCATCTTTCGTGACTTTTCCCTATACTTCGGTAACCCTTATCTTTTTAGTTAAAAAATATATAAGCCAGGTATGGTGGCACACACCTGCAATCCCAGCACTCAGGAGGCTGAGGCAGGAAGATCACTGTGAGTTCAAGACCAGCCTGGGCTACAGAGTGAGTTCCAGGTCAGTCTCAACTACATAGTGAGACCCTGTCTCAAAAAACAAAACAAAACAAAACAAAAAAGATAGATAAGATAGATATCCTGGGAAGAGTCTTGTGGATCAGAAGAGCACAGCCACAGGCAGATTCAGCCAGGATCCCACCTTGACTCACTCCATCACAGGCCACAGCCAAGGGCCCAACCGGAAAAGAGCTGCACAGGCACAGAAGTAATAGCCAAAGGCCTGCCCTAATAACCATCAGTAAGTGTACGAAGACTCTAGTCAGAAACCTACTCAGATACTACGGTCTGGGATGCATAGGTCCCATCCACAGACAAGCCAAGATACCATCCCAATTATGCACAGGTCCCAACCAGAAGCCTGCCCTAACAACAGGTCAGCTCAGGGATCCAAAAGGCAACCACTGTGAGCCCAAGAACTGATGAACTAGTGGGTAGCAGAGAAAAGGCAGCATGGTGGCTCACTGAGAATTGGAAGAACACTGGGTGAGCAAAGTATTGCTCATCTCAGCAGGCTGATCTGTTAAAACGAGAAGACATGTAAACAAATCTCAAAATCAAGACTTGCAGATCACCTAAGGCAACCCCAAAGGGTAATAAGATGGAACAATCTGATACTAAACCACCTGGACTCTCTGAACTGGCAACAAATGAGAACCTGGAAAAAATAAAATCAGAAAAAATTTCTCAGATGACAACAGAGATTGAGATTGTTCCCATACTGCAAGAGGTGAGGAACATAATGGAATACCAATGTGAGAAACAAACAGAATCCATAAAAAAGATGCAAAGAAATTTCCAGGAGATTAAAAACTCCACTGAAAGTTTATGCAGCAGAATGAGCCAATATGAGGACAGAATTTCAGATACAGATGATAGGATTTCAATTAGTGACCAGGAAAAGAAAAATTTCTTAAAAATAGTAAGGAACCAGGAGAAATCAATCTAGCAGCTGCTAGACAATACAAAGAAGAATAACATAAGACTTAGCTCAGTGGTTCCACCATCTGCCTTGCAAGGACAAGGTCCAGAGTTCACTCCCCAGTACCATTAAAAATAAATAAATAAATAACATAAGACTTATTGGAATGAAGGAGTAGAGATGACACACAAAAAAACTGTTCACAGAAGTAATGGCAGAAAACTATCGGCAGGGGGGACTTGACATACAATACAGATAAATGAGGCATATAGGACTCCAAATAGCCATAATAATAATAAAAAAATCTACATCTAGACATATACCAATCAAGATCCCAGAAATTCAACAGAAGAACAAAATTCTACAAGCAGTTGGAGAAAAGAAACCACATACAAAGGAAAGCCCATCAGAGTCACAGCAGACTTCTCAACACAAACCCTCAAGGCAAGATGAGCTTAGCGTGATGTATTTCAAGCCTTAAAGGAAAACAATTTCCAGCTCAGACTGTTGTACCCTGCAAAACTACCTTTCAAAAGTGATGGAGAAATAAGATACTTTCATGACAAAGAGTGCCTTTAGGAGCTTCATGAATACCAAACCAGAACTCCAAAAAATTTTAAACAATATCCTAGGAAAAGACAATGAGGATCACAACTCCAGGAAGCCTAGAAGAATGAAACCATCAGGCACAACAAGAAATTAAACACAAATAGGGGTAAGGTATGTAGCTCAGTGGCACTACAACTGCCTGGCAAGTGCAAGGTCCTGAGTTCAATACCTGGTACCAGAAAAAGAAAAAGAAAAAAAGGAAAGAAATTAAATACAAAGGGGGAGAATCCAAAAAAAAGTCATAACAAGAATAAGTCATTACATAACAGCTATAACTATGAATGTTAACAGTCTCAATTCACCAATCAAAATAAATAGAGTGGCAGAATGGGTTTAGAAGCAAGATTCAACAATATGCTGCATACAAGGAACACATTTAATTCAAAAGGGAATTCATAGACTGAAAATATAAATGTGGAAAAAAATATTCCATGTGACACGAACCAAAAAAAAAAAAAAAAAAAAAAGCAGGAGTAACTATCCTCTTTGCACATCAACTAGATTTCAAACCAACACTAATTAAGAAAGATGAAGAAGGACACTACATTCTTGTAAAGGGGACAATTCAAGAGGAAGAGATGACAATCATGAATATATATGCACCAAACACTAGTGCATCCAACTACATAAAACAAATACTAATGGACACGAAAATCAAATAAGCACTAATACAATAGTAGTGAGGGACCTCAATACCCCACTGTTACAAAAAGATAGATCAACTAGGTAAAAATTAAACAATGAAATACTAGAACTCAACCAAACTCTTGAACAAATGGACTTAACAAATGTTTACAGAATATTCTACCTGACAAAATCAGAATACACATTCTTTTCAGCTGCACACAGCTTCTTCTCTAAAATAGACCACATACTTGCTCATAAAACATGTTTAAGTAAATGCAATGGAACTGAAGTTATCCCCTGTATATTATGAGACCACAGTACGATGAAACAGGAGATCAAAGGCAAAAGAAACCTCAAGAATTTCATAAACACATGGAAATTGAACAACACACTTCTGAATAACCAATGGGTCACAGAGGAAATTAAACAAGAAATCAGACAGCTTCTACAATTACATGACAATGTCAATACAATGTATCAAAATCTATGGGACACAATGAAAGCAGTCTTATGAGGAAAATTCATAGAAATGAATACTCATTTTAGGAAAATAGAGCAAGCTCAAATAAACAACCTGATGTTGACCCTCAAGCTTCTAGAAAAAGAAGAGCAGGACAAACCCAAAGCTCATACAAGGAAGGATATTATAAAGATAAGAGCAAAAAGCAATGCAATGGAGACCAAGAAAATGAAAAAAAAAAAAAAACAATGAAGCCAAGAGTTGGTTCTTTGAAAGAATGAACAAAATTGACAAACCCTTAGCTAACCTCATCAAAAAAGGAAAAAGAAAAAGCCCAAATCCATGTAATTAGGAATAAAAAGGGTAAATTACAACAGATGAGGCAGAAATCCAGAGGATTATCAATACCTACTTTGAGAACCTATATACCAATAAGATGGAAAACACAGAAGAAATGGACAGATTCCTAGATACATAATGAATTACCAAAGTTGAAAAAGACCTAAAAATTCTCTAAACAATCCAATATCAATCTATGAAATTAAAAAAATAATTAAAATCTTACCAACTAAGCAAAGCCTGGGCCCTGATGCCTTCACTGCAGAATTCTACAAGACATTAGCAGAGGAACTACTGCCACTACTGTATATGCTTAAACTCTTCAAAGAAATTGAAAGGGAAGCAATACTCCCAAATACATTCCTGGAAGCAAGTATCACCTTGATCCCCAAAGCAGAGAAAGACCCAACCAAAAAAGAGAACCACGGGCCAAGCTCACTAATGAACATAGATGCAAAAATCCTTAGTAAGATACTGGCCAATAGAATGCAAAAGATCATCAAGCAGATCATACATCCTGACCAAGTGGGATTCATCCCAGGGATGCAGGGATGGTTCAACGTATGCAAATCAATAAATGTAATACATGATATTAACAGAAGCAAGGACAAAAACCATATGATAAACTCAACAGATGCAGAAAAAGTGTTTGATAAAACCCAACATACATGGCAACATACTTTCCCATCCCCCTTCTGTCTCTCATGGGCAGAAGCTATCTTTTTCTCAATCCACTTTTCCTCCAAAAAAAACCACAAAAAACAAAAAACAAAAAAAACAACAACATACATTCATGATAAAACCCTACAGAAAATTGGAATAGACAGTACCTCAATCTGATAAAAGTAATCTATGAAAAACCAACAGCGATTATCATACTAAATAGTCAAAAACTGAAATCCTTCACACTAAAATAAGGAGCAAGACAAGGATGTCCACTATCATCACTCCTGTTCAATAGTTTAGAAAACATTAGCCATAACAATTAGACAACAGAAAGAAAAGGAATAAAGATAGAAAACAAAGAAGTTCAATTGTCAATATTTGCAGATGACATGATACTCTCTATGGAAGACCCCAAGAACTCCACCAAAAGTCTTCTAGACTTAACCAAATTCAGTAAAGTAGCTGGCTATAAGGTCAACACACAAAAATCAATAGCTTTCCTGTACATGAACAACAGACTTACCGAGAGAACAATGGGGCAAACGATTCCTTTCACAATAGCATCGAAAAAAATTGAAATAACTAGGAATCAACCTAACAAAAGAAATCAAAGACCTCTAGTCTGAAAACTATAGCACTTTGAAAAAATGAGATCAAAGAGGATATTAAAAACAGACCTGAGGACCAGTGGAACAGATGAAAAGATGCAGAAATAACTCCAGACACAATCAGCTACTTCATCTTTGACAAAGGAGCCAAACAGCCTTACTAGAGAAAAGACACAGCCTCTTAAATAAATGGTGCTGGAAAAACTGGGTTTCAACTTCCAAAGATTAAAATTAGACATGTGTCTCTCACCATACACTAAACTAAAATTAATTTGGATTAAAGAGTTAAATATTAGAACAGAAACACTAAACTGGCTGGAAGAGAGGTAGGTAAAACTCTCAAAGACATTGGTGTAGGAAAAGATTTTATGAACAAAACCTTAGGTACATGTGAACTAGCACCATCAATCAACAAGTGGGATCTCTTATTAAAAAGACCTCATCAAAAATAAGAACTGCTTGAAAAAGACACTGAGAGACAAGCCTCAGAATGTATTTTCAAAGCACATATCTGGTAAGACTTACTATCTAGAACAAAGAACTATTAACTTCCATGGTGCAACTCAATAAAAAAATGTATCCAAGATTTGAAGACATGTCACTTAAGTAGATATATGAACTCTTACTACACACCTATAAAACTAAAAAGTTGACTATACTAAGTGATAGTAAAAATGTGAAGTAACAGATTTACATTTCCTCTAAAGATGTAAAACTATGAAGTGGAAAACTTGTGGACAGCTTTCCAAGAAGTTAAACATACACCTATCATATGAACCAGCTGTTCCAATTCTGGGCATTTACACAAGAGAAATAAGAGCCTATGTCCACACAAAGAATCCTGTGTATGAATTTTCAAAGTATTCATCTGAAATAGCTGAAAAATGGAACCAAGTGTTAAGATACAAACTGCAGTCAAAACATATAAAATTCAGTTACATAAAATATTAGAAAATGCAAATTAACCTATAATATCAGGAACTGATATGTAGTTGCTTGAGGGAGGCAAAAGGCAGAGGAAGGAGATAAAGAACAAGTAAAGTATTAAACTTTGAGGGAGTGATGGATATGTTCATTATCTTGATGGTAGTGATGGTTTCAAAGTAAATACACATACAAAAATTCATCAAGGTACACACTTTAATCGTGCAATTTTTTAGGATCAACTATATATAATAAATATTTTTTAAGTATAATAGAAGGCCTGAAAATGCTGAAATTTGAAACAGCTATGATGTTAACAAAACAGAACGACTGCATAAACAGTATTAAAAGAAAAATCTTTGGACAAGAATTCTTGAGGGCTGGGGATTTAGCTCTGTGGTTCCACTGCCTGCCTCGCAAGCACTAAAGGCTCCGAGTTTGCTTCCGGTATCAAAAAAAAGAAAGGAAAGAAAGGAAAGAAAGGAAAGAAAGGAAAGAAAGGAAAGAAAGGAAAGAAAGGAAAGAAAGGAAAGAAAGGAAAGAAAGGAAAGAAAGGAAAGAAAGGAAAGAAAGGAAAGAAAGGAAAGAAAGGAAAGAAAGAAAGAAAGAAAGAAAGAAAGAAAGAAAGAGAAAGGAAGAAAGAAAGAGGAAGGAAGGAAGGAAGGAAGGAAGGAAGGAAGGAAGGAAGGAAAAACTTTTTTTAATAATGTATAAAGAGTAGTTAGTAATCACTGGCCCAAGTAAGTAAAATTGGTAAGCAATTTAAAATTTCAAAAAACCATTAGAAAATTTCAAAGTATGAGGCACATATACTTATTTTGCTAAATTTTAAATTATAATATATATCTGATATCAAACCATTTTATTAATTGGATACAATTATTTCCTGTTTTACCAAAGATTCCACTGAGAAAGAATAAAAGGTGGAATCAGTGAATGTTTAAAAAATCTTTTGAGAAGATTTCTCCCTAAAATAAATCACTATCTTATAGAACATGAAGTATGAGTTATATCATATTTGAATTTATGATCACATCTAGGAGTTATTTCATGATGGTACAAATTCTCATTCTTCTACTTTGATTCTCAAGTACTACGAGTACCTACTATACACAAGGCATTGCGCTACATGCTATTCTTTTTTTTTTTTTGGTTTTTTTGAGACAAGGTCTCACTATATAGTTGAGACTGACCTGGAATTCACTATGTAGCCCAGGCTGGTCTCGAACTCACAGTGATTCTCCTGCCTCAGCCTCCTGAGTGCTGGAATTACAGGCGTGCGCCACCATGCCCGGCGCTACATGCTATTCTTAGAGTAAAATGAATGCTATATAATAGTATTTGCTTTTTTTTAGGTATTAGTATCATAGAGAAAATTTAACTTCAAAAATGATACTTGTAGAAATGAAACAAAAGTTACTACACTTCTACAATTGCTAGTATAATTATATTTATTGAGAACTTTAGTTGTATTTACTAAAAAAATTCTGTAGCCAAAGCAGAATACATTCAACTCCCTTTAAAACTGCATTCTCTTATTAATACAAAATAAATGATTTTTATATTTGCAATATTTAAAATGAAAGATAACCTGAGGGAATAACATTTTAATTCCACTGAAAATAGTCTGGTCAAAATCAAAATAAGATTTTGATCTTCTGATTAAGAATGCAATTTCTAATTTCAGTTGAATGATGTTTTGTACCTTATTGATGTTTGGCTCCTCCATCATAGAATTTTTGATGATTTCACTGTTGTCCCCTAATGACTTCATCAAGAATAATCACATAACAAAGAGTAAAGATGAGATTTAACATGAAAAATATTGGGGGATATTAAAATTTTTTTTATTTTAACTAAATTGACTAGAAAAGAATATGGAACTGAGTCATCATTCTTAAATTTCATATACCTTACAAGAAGTATTATGACAGTGCATGGCTAGGGTGCAGGACAACTTAATAGCTCAGAACACATTAACCACCACTATAAATTTTATTCTACCACATAAAAAATTTACTTATTTTGAAATGTTAATATTTAAGCAAGACTGAGCCTAAAGTACTTTATATTTAAAAACTCAGAGCCACAAGTACCAGAGTACTATGAATGAAAAAACAAAATCGTTCTCTTCTACATGACCCTGTCTTATTCCCATGATAACATAACCCTTCAGAAAAATCTGAATGGAAAATTTCCATTTTTATTTTTTAAATTCTCTCATACCAATTTAGCCAAAAACAGTCAATGAATTGAGTGGAGGCACACATTCTCCACTCAAGGGGGATATTACATTTAAAGAAAAAGTTGATTCAAAACTTTTAATTGTCAGAAAATGAAATAAAACAGAAAAGGGAACTGGAAACAAAGAGCACATCTGCCAGCTGGGCATGGTGGCACACGCCTGTAATCCCAGCACTTGGGAGGCTAAGGCAGGAGTATCACTGTGAGTTCCAGACCAGCCTGGACTACATAATGAATTACAGGTCAGTCTCAACTAGATAGTGAGACCCTGTCTCAAACAAAATAAAACAAAAAACAAACAAACAGAAAGAAAGAAAAGAAAAGAGCACATCTGCCAAGTCCCATTTTTCTGATGGGATGGCTCAGACATTCTATCTGCAGGCATGAGTGCTTAATTTTCAAATAGGTAGAAGTAGGGAAGCCATTCTATTTTAAAAATGTGTGTACCAGTAAGCTATACTATATAGGTAAAGAAAAGATCTGAGGATATGCTAGGACTTTAAGGTTAGATCGAGGAATAGGTCAAAAATGGTAGTTTAGTGTCCACGCCTGGAAAGGAATAAAGCAACTCATCCATTTTCCCCCAAGATTTACACATAACCATCATTTTATACCAGAAAGTACAAGGTCATTTTGTGAGTAGTCAAATTTCCAGTAAAAATGAAATAATTTCATATCAACTCAATGAAGTTAAGATTTAACTCCATTTAACCTATATGTGCTATATAAATTTTTCTTTTCATATTCTCTTATCAAAAAGTCTAAGAGTACTATGAATAAGAATAAAATGGCAAAGTAATAATAAAAAATGTCTCATAACTTCAAAGTGAATGGAAGAATAAATAAGTCTACTAATCAAAAACTGCAAAGCAGGGGTGAAATAGTCATTTTACAGATAAAAAATAAAATTCAGAAGAATAGTTAGCTTTTTGATTACAAAATTGTTAGTTTACCACATATGTTCATGCTTTCAATTAAAATAATTGCAATAAAACTAATAAAGAAATGTATGTAAAAATGTATAAATGTATTAATGATCTACTATTTTCATGCATTCTGCCTTGGTTATCCTACCATATCCCCTTAATAATTTTATTTCTGAATCAATAAGACAATCAAAATTTGAATATTCACATTAAAAGGTACACTAGAGACACCAAAGTAACAAGCCAAGTAAACACATACTTTATATAGAACAATGCAGCAATGCTTTATACACTACATCAGAATGCTATTAACTTTTCAGAAATTATTTTAGGCAAAGATATAATGAACACCACTTTTCTAGTACACATATCCTAATCAGTCTTACACTCTTCTTTAGCTGATTCATTCCTAATTTTATCCAAACATTTTCTAGAAATATTCTCATGGTACTCATATACTAAATAAGACACAGTTTACATAAGGTTAACAAATGAAACATTCACATTTGCCAAGATTTCAGTGTAATACCAAGGTACTCATGTCAAAATATCTTTAAGTCTGAAAGAATATTATATATTCTGTTTCCTAGTGTGAGCAATTTAAATATATTTACAAAATTAGGGAAATGGTAAAGAAAAGCACCTACAGTTGTCTCTTACAAATTACTACTTAAGAGACAATAAGATATATGTTAATTTTCCTTCTTTTCAAAGTTTGATGTCATCTTGCTTTTTGCTTAATTTTCTAATGTGAAGTCATTCTATTATTTCTCCAACAAGTATATTTTGTTTTACCTCCCATTTTATTTTTTCATGTTTTATTTTTTATTACTACAAGTTTGCAGCATATAATGACTACAATCATTGTGGGGAGCTGATACAGGTATATAACACATCTTAACTCCACCACTGTTTATTCACCTAATATTTTTTAGAATAAAAACTTTTCTTAATGGAGGAAGCAAAATGTTCATATGCATTCAGATACAAGTTTCCCATACTAACAAACTGGTGCTTTCTTAGTAGCATTGAATTAAATGACAAAAATCAAAACAAAACCCAGAAACATTATGATAATAACATCAAAGCATAATCAACCAATAATTATAAATTAATTTGCGTTTGCAAAATTTCATTTAGCTACACATAATCTATAGAAGAAGAAAAAGTGTTTAAAATGTTTTCAGTATTCAAATCCAGTTCAGTTAAACTTCTAAGACTTCTGGTAACTATCACATGAAATCACAGGAAATTTCTTGTCTTTAAAAAACTGATCATACTAAATAAAAATAGAGAGAAAGATACAGAATCTAAAAAAAATCTGAGAAAAAAGTCCCAAATACCTTTAATGACTTTAAAACTGATTTATGAAAAAATTGTTACTCTTCTTTTGAATCATTTGTTCTAGAATTAATTACATGTTTTTGATATAAAAATGAACTTTCAAAAAAAATCCGTAAAATGTATCTCAAACGCATGCAAGACAAGACTTTGGAATAGAATAGTAGAGGTATTAATATATACAAACCTCATTTAGACATCGCTTCTTTGTGAAAATATTTCTGATAAAAGTTTCTTGAATTTCTTCCTGCTTCACCAAATACTGCCAAAGCCTCTTTACAGACAGTGCCAGATGATGTTTGGATCTACAGATAGTAATTTAATTATGTACTTTGGATATTTCTGATTAAATTGACCACAATTTCTTGGTGCTATTATGAATGCTTATTAAAATAAATTAACTAGAATTACACCATATGATCTAGGAAAGCAGCCAGAAGCATTTTTTTAAAGATCACACAGTAAACACTATAGGCTTCATGGAGTGGATGGTTTATAGCACAATGCTCAACTGTGCCAAAGTACTGAGAAAGCAGTCATATGAACAATTTGTGCATCCCTAATTTGAAATGTTCCCGAATCCAAAATGCTCCCTAATATGAAAACTTTTAAGCACTGATATGATGCTAAAAAAAGTTTTAGATTTAGAGTATTCTGGGGGAGATTCAACCAGTAAAGTATGCAAATATTCCAAAACCTGAGAAACACTGAAAACTAAAACATTCTGGTCCCAATCAGGATAGTCATCCTGCAATATGCAAATGACAGGCATGTCTGTGATTCAATAACATAATTATAAAAGCAGTAAGAGGTCTAGATTTGGACACAGAAGCTGGCCATAGTTGGCTGACCCCTAATCTAGGGACATGAGATATAACAAAAATAGGCTTATTTTCTAGAAGAGAACTAGGAGTAGTACTACTTAGTATTTTCCATTTTGCTATTGATAACCAATGAGTTAAGTAAGAGCATCTACAAGAACATTAAAAAAAACTTAATACTAAACCAGTAAGCAAACCATTGAGTTCAGTAAATGTTTTTTTGTATAAGACTTTCTGCAAGCATAGCACTGGTTTACCCTTTGGTTCAAATTTTCACCATGGGCAATAAAATATTTATTGATGGCTATTTTGAACAACATTGCTCTAGAGCAGATATCAGCAAACTACAGACCATAGGCCAAATCTAGTCTGCCTCACATTTAAAAAAAATAAAACTTACTGGACAACAGCCAAGGCTCAATGTTTATATACTGTCTTAATTAAGGTCTATGGTTGCTTTCACTCTACAAAGGTAGAGGGTCAGAAGTTGTAAAAAAGGACATCCCCAAAACCCTACAATACTTACTAAATGGACCTTTGCAAGAAAAGTTTGCTACCTTGTACTACCTTAGCCATTACACAAAGACTCACACATAAGCCTACAACAGAAAATTAAATTTAGGTCTTAAATATTTTTCTCTAAATACCACCTGAAAACATTGTGATTTAGTAAAATTCCTTACTTAAGAACAGTACTCACAGGAAAACCTACCTGAAAGGAGTATTTGTAGGTTCCAGCAAAGCTTTGTGGCGGAGAATTGCAGGACCTGCAGATGACCTCTCTTCAGAGGTATGACCGGAGATATAGTTTTCAGGTGGTCCACCATGGATTTCAAGTCGTCGAAGAAGAACTTGTTCCCAACATTGAAGAGTTTTTAGAACAGCATGACAAAGAGGTGAACTAACTGGAAGCTCTAGAAGGGGAAAATATATTTGAACCCATTTGTCTTCTGCAATAAAATGCTACATTTAATTGTAAGAAAGCCTAAGGTAAGTTATTAACACACATTTTAACAGGACAGATGTGGGAATGGAAATTTACCAGGCTGAAAAATAGGATACTCTCATCAAGTACTTAACTGAATGACACATTTAATGATGGTTTGTTCAGTTAAAAGTAACCTGTCTATTAAAACAAAGTCTTTAAGCTTTTTCAAAACTATTTTAAAAAATTTACTGAATAAAAAAATCAAAGCAGTCATACAATTAATTCATACTAAGATATTTATTACCTGCAAGATCATGACCTGCAAAGGGATAGAAGGTTTTCAAATTGTTGAGCACCAATTGTACCATCGCCAGTCGCATCAGTGACCAACTAAAAATAAAATGAAAATGGGTCTGTCAAAAATATATGCAGGGATTTATATGAGTACATTACCTTTGACTCAACAACTCTATTATTAGGAATCTATCCTGAAGATATACCTCTACAAGAATAAAGTAATACACATACACACACAGTAACTCAAATCAGTATTATTGACAACAGCAGAAGAGTAAAAATAACGAAACTTTCTATCGGAAAAGTACAGGGTAAACAACCATTTTTTTTTTTTCCAGTACCCAGGATCGAACTTAGGACCTTGTACTTGCCAGGCACGCATGGTGCCACCGAGCTAAATCCTCAGCCCAATAACTCCATTTTGAAGTATGGAATTTTACAGTAGCCATAAAAATAATGAGTTATGATCTCTTAAGAGTTAATATGGAGAAAACTCCAGTATGTATTAATAATTAAAAATTAAATTTTGAAATACTATGTATGGGGTGCAAGAAAGCAGGGGAAATAAAATTACACAGGTATATTTGTTTACTTCTGCAAACAGAAGGACAAACCAGAAAAATAATAAAAGTAATTATCTACAGATGGTACAGGGAACCAACTGAATGTAGCAGATGAAGACTTCTAATTTCAAATTTTTAAATAGTTTGACTTTTTTGTTTTTGTTTCCAGTACTGGAGACTGAACTCAGGACCTTGTGCTGCAGAAAATAACTTGAAATATTCCATACCTATATGAATTTGAATTAGAATGCTCTTGGAGATGGAAATCTGAAGCTGAAACATCAATGTCATCATCATCATCGTCATCACCGCTTTCCAGACTCTCCTCTGAGTCGTATTCTGCTCTGCTTTGGGAAGGGGGTAAAAAAGGCTGAAACAAAAAAAGTTATGTAATTTATCATAAAATATAGTTTAATAGCAACAAGTCATCTCATTTGTAAATATTTTATTATAAT
The DNA here is from genome assembly GCF_012274545.1 of Fukomys damarensis. Taxonomy (NCBI): domain Eukaryota; kingdom Metazoa; phylum Chordata; class Mammalia; order Rodentia; family Bathyergidae; genus Fukomys; species Fukomys damarensis. The sequence goes on along the minus strand of NW_022900921.1, from coordinate 37,320,696 downwards.
AAAGTAACTAGTACCTGCCATACTATGCCTTTCACATCACTTCTACAATTTCCTTATTTATCCATTTACCAAAAATTTTTGTTTACATTATGTAACCAAAAGTGTATTTGACTTAAGAAAGTTTAACATGGATACAGTCATTGCCCTAAGCGTTTATCTTTTAGTTGTAAAGGTAGGCAAAAACCAGAAAACTAAAAAATTATATTAAGTGCTACAAAAATATTTTGAGATGGAGCACAATAAGAATTGAGATAAGCTGATCATGAAAGGTCTCTCTGCAAGGTAGCGTTTGAGACCTAAAGGACAAAAAAGAACAGACCACACAACAACAAGGGAGAAAGGGTTATAGGCAGCAAAATACCATGTAGAAAAATTCTAATTGAGAAAGAGTCAAGAATGAAAAAAAGCAGTTTGACAAAAACCTCATAAGCAAGAGAATAAAAGAAACGGTTAAAAGAAAACAGCAAATAACAGCTCAGGCAGAAACCTATAGGCAATAGTAAGGAGCAGAATGTATTGCCAAAGATGAGTTTTAAGGAGAGGACAACTCTCCTTAAATTTATAATTTCAGAAGAATACTATAACCACTTTATTATTTTGTTGACATTCCACATTAAGCTTTAACTCTGACGATACCCAAACAGCATGACAATTTTAGAATTATTTTCCAATAATGGTACATAAGATCCTAATGGTATAATTGACAATGTGAAATAGAAAGAAAAGGGCTAAAGGTGCAGGTGAAGTGGAAAGGGTAGGGGAAAGGAAATAAGGGAAAAGAAAAAAACCATGAGAAAATGAAAAAATGGAAATAAAGTATTTGTAAATAGGGAAGGGAGAAGAGGGTGAAGGGAGGGCAGGGATATGGGGAAAAAATGAGAACTAAGACCTGTCATGTAAAGGTACAAGATCCCAATGATGAATGTAACTGTACTGTATACCTAAAATGTACCGATAAACTCAATGAGAAAAAAAAAAATTACTTTCCATGCCCAAATCTTAGTTTCAGTGACATTAACTCAATGTTCATACAGAGATAAGTAGTTTCATCCACAATTTATTGAACTGCAAATCAGATTTATTAAAATGTTATGATGACCAAGGAAAGAATAAACCTCTGAAAAATACCTTGGCAGGTTCTTGGATGTCACAATATATAGCAACATTATTGGAATGTTTAAATTATTAGAAGTTAAGAATATGAAGTACCTGTCAAGATTTCAACAATAAAAATATTTTTAAAAGACCATCATATTTGATAATAAATTGGATTTATACAAGTGATAATTTCAAAATAAATAAAACCCGAGTTGAAAAATGGCTCCTACCCTTATGCTACCCCAGCATATTTTATAATCCATTATCATTTAGATGAGCCTGTCTCTGAAACTTTAATGCTCAAATCTACCAGAGGGATCTTTTTATTTATTTATTTATTTTTGGTACCAGGGATCGAACTCAGGACCTTGCGCTTTTAGGGCAGGCACAATGCCACAGAGCTAAATCTCCAGCCCTCTAAGGGCTCTTTTAAGAATGCAGTTTCTGATTATTCTGTGGGCCCTGCAGAGTACCTACATTTCTAACAAACTACAGATGAAGCTGATGCTGCTAGTCCTTAGGTCATTTTTTGAGAAGCAAGGTGGTTTAGTATGCATAAGGACAATTTCTTGCTTTACATAATAACTGTATGGTTTTTAGTGATTTCATGTTGCATTATCTTAAAATAAAAAATAACAAAAAATGATTAAAAAATGTCTTGGAAGAAAAAGAATGCTTTAGTTAAGAGAAAGCTTAGCCGGGCGTGGTGGTGCACACCTGTAATCCCAGCACTTGGGAGGCTGAGACAGGAGGATTGCTGTGCGTTTGAGACCAGCCTGGGCTACCCAGTGAGTTCCAGTTCAGTCTCAACTACATAGTGAGACCCTGTCTCAAAAAAAAAAAAAAAAAAAAAGAGAGAGAAAGCTTAAAGTATATCAAGTTGCCAGTGTTTGTGTTTGTTTGACAGTGATACTTTTGATACATTACAATATAAATCAGGACACTAAGTTCTGGTAACCATAAAAAATGAAGTTACTATAGCTTGAGGCTCTCCTCCAGTTAATTCAAGTCCAGAAAATTCAAGCCAGTACACTGCAAAACCACTATTAAAAATCTTTAATGGTAAACTTATCCATTTAAGTTATTTATAAACTTGCTTTAAGCTATTCCATGTCCTCCTCCTCTTTCAATAAATAAATGCTTTCTCTTTCGACTTATAGTTAAACACCGTGCACCACCGAATGCCCCTCCCTTTAAAAATCAAACAAAACTGTCTCTGACCAGAGGACCCAGTGCAAAAAGGTTGGCTTCTTTAACATATTCATAGGTATACGCATCTATTTCCACAGGATTAATCTTACATGTGATTGGCTGGCTTTAGTTATGGCCAAGATGACACCCTTGTTTTTTCACAAAAGACAGATTAGGATGAGAATCTATCAATACTACTACTGCAACATTTAAATGTTTTCTTCAATCCAGAGGCACTTTGAAGAACACATTTCATGTCAGATTTAAAGGAAAGCACATGGTGCTCAGGAAAACTGGTATAATCAAACATTTGAGTCTGTAGAATATGACTGAGTACACATCATATGATACTTTGATATTCAGGATAGAGCTTTTTGGGAAGCTGTTTGAAAATCAAGCTTGTATCAGTTACTCGTCTGCGAAATACATGGATCACAGGAATATTATTGTTATAAGCACACAGTACTGAATCAGTTGCAGTAAGCCCAGAACCTACAATTAACACCAGATCCACTTTGCCATGCAATTTTCCTTTGCTTACAGGAGCTCCAAATTCAAGCACTGAATGAAATACAAAAGGAAAATCTTTCCCTTCAATTTCTAGATAGGCTGGAGAATCCAATGTTCCAGTTGCTAGAGCTACATTCTCAGCAAAGGGAACACAAGAACCATCTGCTATTTGCTGATAACCTCTGATTACCCAGTTTCTCTTGACAATTTTGACTTCTCGATCTATAAATGTTATTGAAATATCTCTGTCTTGATCATCACTGTCATGATCTCTGCAGAGTCTTGATACAGAAGTTATAGAAGTATTTTCTCTGAAATTCTTTTGAAGAACCATGACTTTTACACAATGTTTATAGGAGCAAGTTATTTCCTCTGGCATAACTCGATCCCCTTTTAGGTTCCTTCATTTGCAAGACACCCAATCTTTAAATTGCAGTCCAGGTAGCGCCATCCAATCTCCAAAGCTGATTCTCAACACGGAGCCTTTTATATTATGCCAAGCCTCACCAGGTGAACCTTTACCAAGAACTAAGTAAGGGATATAATGATGTTGCTCTAATCATTAGATGGATGGACAATCATACCCTAAGTCAGCATCTGGATGACGAAGTGTATCAAAAGTACTGCAACTGGATTGGGTGATCGGCCCTCAAGGCCCTCAGACAGGTATTCCAAGTCCTGATCAACAATGCTTCCTCTAATTTACTATGAAAGATTGTATTTGGCTGCATTGCTTCTGATGATAAATATGGTCTATAGCCTGATAAAATATATGCAAGGCATATTCCTGAGGGTTCCTTTCCTACTATCACCATAGGCAAAGTCACTGATGAATATTCAAGTAAAGAAGTTTCTTCAGTGAATAGCATCGGTATAACTATTCACACCAAATTATCATCAAAATATTGCACTAAGGAATTAAAAATCTCTCCTTCAGTTTTGGTGTCACTATAATTTCTGAAATGCCTGGCCAGGGAGCAGTGAAGGCACCACATGGGCATGAGGCATGGCACAAGAGAAACCGAGCGAGGCCAGCACTGCTGCCACCTCTCCCCAAAGAGCTGCCCACCCTGAGTGCCCACTTGCTCTGGGCTGCAGGGTCCACTGGGCGCTCCCACCTTGCCATGGCCATGGGGCCCACTGGAGCTCGGTTGCGCTGGAGTCCACTCAGAGCAGCCTATAACCACTTTCTTTTGAGAAAAAAAAAAAATCAAATAGCAAGAATAGAAACAGAGACATCAAAATCTAATGCCAGAATTGGCAGCATAGTTACAGGATAAGGTTGGAGAGAAATATCAGATTTAAAAAAACATTTACTAATTTGTAGATAGAATGATAAAACCAGAGAAAATAGAGAAAAAACAGGAGTCACTGGGCAGTTATAAGGATGAAAATGCTATTTACTAAAATCAAAGGGCTTTAGAGATATAGGAGGTACTGGGAAAAGTAAATAACTTAAAAAGAAAATCAAGATTCAAGGGTCAACTCAAAGCAGAAGGATGAAAAGAGGAATGAACAGTAAGTTTAGAGGAAAAATATCAGAAGCAACCAGCATCAAGGGAACAGGAGATAAACGAATTTCGAGGAGGGAGTGGTTAAGTATGTTAAATATTGCTAACAGGTCAGACAAAATGATAATAGAAAAATATTTTGTTATATTTGACGTGGATCTTACCTGAATTTCTACAAGAGCAGTTTCTGTGGAGTAAGTTGGGTTATACAAATGAGTGAGTATGAAATGGAAATACTGTAAGGCACGAGAAAGAAAACATTTCTTTTGGTTTCTCTGGTTTTGAAAAGTTGAAGAAAATGTGAACAAGAAGCAAAGAAATGGCGCAGTAGCTTAAAAGAGTAACGGGCCAAAGCAGAGGTTTGGAAAACAGGTTTTGTAATACACTCATGCCCTGAAGAAATAGAACAAATAGAAAGTAAGAGCACTGAAAGCACAGGAGAAATACAAAGAACACGATTCAGAATAGAAATGGAGAAAATGGCATCTAATAGAACACAGACATCCTCCATAGTAACAGGGGGAAAGAATAAGATGTGAATAAATGTAGACTAGATTATAGTTTTATGCCAGGATGATGAAAGACTTTTGTCTGATTCTATTTCTTAGTGACTTATAAGGTGAGGTATGTTAAGAGTAAGGACAGGGAGCGAGGTGTTTAGCTTGACTAGTACACACAACAACCTGGATTCAATATTCAATCTCCAGCACCACTCCCCCGCAAAAGTGAAGATAGGATGGAATTTTGAAGTTTGAAAAGAAAAGGTGCGAAATCTTGGATCTAGGGAAGCCCAACAAGAAACATATCAGGAAAGAAAGAACTTCTAAAGTTTCTTTTAAAGGCTGATTAAGGAGCATGGGAAGTCTGCTTGACAAAAGGCGACAGTAAAACTAGACTGTTTTAAAAAACGGCCTCTGGAAATTGACCAAAAGCACATAACACAGAGAACCATTTATTTAAGAAAATCTACCAAGTATGGATAAAACAGTGTGAATCTGTTGGTCAGGAAAAGTTCTCATCTCATCTCAAGATCTATAGGCATAATTTTACCAAAGCCAGCAGTGAGGACTAATACATTCATGGGTGGTTTAACAAACAGGGATATATTCTGAGAATTGTGCTCTTTGTTAGGCAATTTTGCTGTTGTGCAAACATAATAGATTGTCCCTAAGCAAATCCAGATAGAATAGACTATATACTTCAGCTATACAGCACATATTGCTGTACATACAATCTCTCATTTACAGAACATGCTTAGGAGGTGTAATAACCACAATTTTGTAATTCCAGTCCTCTGCCAAAAGGGGGTGTCTTTAAAATTTCATGTCCATGAACATTATAAAAATAATATAGTGATCTTAGTGTCAAACAATTAGGAAAGACTAAAATCTCAACTAGCCTGAGGTTTTGTTACTGACTGAAGCAAGGACATACCAAGCAGAAATTTAAAAAGGAGATCCAGGAACAAGACAGCTAAATAAAACCTTGCTAACCAATAGTCTTGTATCCAGCAAAAACTATCCTTCAACAGTGAACAGGAAATAAAGATAGGGTATACTCAAATAAAGTGCCTAGTAAATATTTGTTGAATGACTCTGCAGAGACAACAAGGAACAAAGAAACACAAATTGCATTCAATTCATGAAGCATGTAGGACAGATGTGGCAAATCTATGGCGTGCCACAATGGGCTGTTTGTTACCACTGAAAGCTCTAAAAGTTTAACCATCACTGATCTAGGATACGAAAAAATAAAAGCTATAACCTAACAGTGCTGGGAGATGGTGTCATCAGAGAACACACAGATGCTCATTAATGCAAGGCAGTACAGAGAACATCTAGAAATTGGTAATATGAGCCATCAGGCTGATCACATGAAAACAAGATATAAATATACAGATACAGACTCTGCTTTTGGACTATAAAAATGAATATACAAGTAGAAATTACAAAAAACAATCCTAATAGTCAGTGGTAGAAAGCTACAAATGTTCTCTAAACTTTAAAAATATCTGTCAAAACATTAAAAAACTTTTGCTGTAGATGAGTGTTTGCCTTCCTCTAACTTTATAACTTAGGATATGAAGCAAGCATCTTTTCTTTTCTATGCTTCAACTTCTAAGTTTTTATCAGTGTCTAGCATTTTAGTCTTTGTAGTTTGAATGCTGTGAATCTACTATAAAGTTTTTTTTTCCTAAGGTCACTCTCTCTGGAGCATCTTCATGATTTCCTTACAACTGTTTTCTATGTTTATGTTGCTAAGTTTACTTTCACTGTTTTAACACCAATGTCAACATTCCCAAAGTTTGAATTTTTTTTCTAACTTCATTTATGTTTAATTTGAATTTTACTCTCAGTATTATCTTTTTTTTTTAAACTTTCATCCTAGTTGGCCAATTCTCTCTTTTGATGATCTCATTTTCTAAATAGGACATGTATTATTGGAGACAAGTAAAACTACTACATGATGTACTGTGTGAACTGAGTAACAGGTGCTAAGTGATCAATCACAGACAGACTTGAAAAGACTGACCTGACTAGGCACTGAACATGAGATGCATGTTATTTTAGTGATAAATGAAGGGCTGATACCTCATTTGTATTTTATGCAACTACTCACATTGAATATACTTGAAAATCAAGTTTGAACCATTTTTTCTTTTCGGTACTGGGGATCGAACTCAGGACCTTGTGCTTGCAAGGCAGACTCAGTGCCACTGAACTAAAACCCCGGCTCTTGAACCATGTTGCTGAGGGAGTATGTTTATTTATCTAAATATTGGCAACTGAATGTGTCTATTAAAACAATGCAAGACACTGCCCTTAGTGTTGAAACAATGACGGAGTGAGGATGTGGCTCAGTGCTTGCCTAGCATTTTAAGGTTCTAGGTTTGATCCTCAGCACTCCCCCGAGTGGGTATGAATGACAGATGACTGGGGCACTTTGATTTCTGGTGGTTGTGATTCCTTAGCCACTATCAAGTACATTAACACTAAACATTTAACTAAGTATTCTTTTTTTTGTTTTGGTACCAGGGATTGAACTCGGGTCTTTGTGCTTGCAAGGCAGGTGGCAGAACCATTGAGCTAAATCCCTGGCCCACTAAGTATTCTTTTTATCTCATTTAACAGCACATGCAGAAAAACCTTTTCTAAATCAGAATGGGAAAATGCTTAGAAGCACCAACAAGTACAATCACTTTAAACTCCTTCATTTCTACTTGACCATATAAATATCGATCTCAGTAACACTTTTATTACCTTGGCTATGAAATAGTCCCAGATACTGAGCTCAGGTGGGATAAACTTCTCTTTTACTGTCAATGACTCCTGGCTTACTGGTGGTGAAGAAGCAGTCAGCGGGACAGATCCTCTGCCAGATACTTTTGATGACCTAAAACGTTTGTTCTGTTTTTCTCCTTCTTCAACTAGTGAAGAAACTAAGAAAATAAAGTACTGTTAAAGTAAATACTATTTTCTTTATATTTATTTCACCTGACTTTATATAAGAACTAGGATTAACTATAAGTAAGTACTTATAAAAAAGACAGGATTAGGAAGTATAGAGAAGATTAAGAAAACGGACTAGGGAAAGTGAGAAAAAAATTACCTCCCATATCAAATTCTGCTTTTATTGCAATTTGTTTATCACTTTCTGCATGTTGATTTATTTAATGTACATGAAAAGGTAATAGGATATAATGTGTGCATGTACTTCTGTCCACAATTCAGCTAAGAACACACAGGAAATTTCCTACATCCTTCTACCTTGTGGTGGTGTTTTTGGAGACAGGGAGCTGCTGGGGACTGAACATAGAGCCTCATGCAATCAAAGCGCTAGCTATATCATTAAGCTGTACTCTCAACCTGTTTCATTTTTTTCTTTTTAAAGAATATTATGGAATTTTAAGGTTAACTAAAGGCAACAACTCACTTTGGAGATTCTTCATAATCACTTGGCCTTATATTCACACATAAAACTACATTTTTCATTAGAAAACATTTCAAAATTCAAGTACTATGGCTACTTAATTGGATTGATTCAATATTTTGGAAACAGCTTAGTGATGGAATTCTCTAGTCAATGGAAAGAAAAAAGAAATGGAATTTTTATTTTTCTACTTTCTGGACACTTACAATTAGTATTCTCTGGTCATTTTACTCTAGAATACTAAAAGCATTAACATTTTTAAAAATTCATGCCAACTTTTAATCAACAAAGTAGTTACTCAGAGACAAATTCTCTTAGAAAAAAGAATAGTGTGTTTTTTTTCAATGAACTGAGAAATTACTAGTGTAAATGAAATTACTTAGCACATATATTAAAATATTTTTTATATCTTCAACTACTTTGAAGATAATGATATACAATGTATATATCATTATTCTATTATTTTGTTATGAAATTTTGTTTCATTTTTTCCATAAAATAAAAAAAATTTAAATCAATATTAGGTCCTAAAAAGCAAATCACCAGTAGAGAATCAAGTATCTGGTAAGCTGGCATGATCTAGTAGCTTGGCTAGTAATTCAAATTATGGCACAATGATATTCTCCTTCAATGATTGCAAAAGACAGATCTCACTTACCTTCCAAAGGGATACAAATATTTATGTTGTAATACAATTTTATTTTACTATTTGTAGCTACTCAGCTTGTAGACAATGACTGTACACACAATATACAGTTAAGCTGAGTTTAATTGGTTATTTCAGAAAAAAGAGACAATAAAATATTAGTATTCTAAGAATACAGGTAGTGGTATAATTATTAATCTTTTTAAAAGAACTGTAAGATTAAACGGATATTTTCCCTTATTTCTAATAACATTTGATAAACAATAATTGAGTTTACATACATTAACATAAATTCTATAACTAAAAGAAAACCTAGATGTAGAGCTTATAAATCATAAGGATCATGAGGAGACTAGTAAGTGGTCAAAGAAAAACTACGGCATACATGGGGGAAAAATATCAGACAGAATACTATCTGAATATAAATTTTTAAAATATATTTCTTCACTGCTTTGACCATACAGTAAGTACTTCCAACGCAAGATAATACATGGTACAAATACAACTTCTTCTCCTTAAGATTTTCTCCTCACTCTCAGCACATCCTGCACTGTGGTTTTCTTAGAATTATGAAAGTAACTCCCACAGGACTGAAAAAGAAAAACAGGAGAAACAGTTTTGAGGCTGCATCTAAGTGAGAAGTACTAAGGAATAGGAAAAATCTCTACCATTGAGCTACATCTCTATCCCTTTGTATTTTAGGACAGGATCTTGATTAAGTTGGCCAGTCTGGACTCACACTTCTGATCTCCCTGGCAATTTACTGAAAATTTGAATGGAGCATATACATTTGTAAAATATTATTCAGCTCTAAGAAGGAAAAAAAAATTACTACATGCTGCAACATGGACATACCTTGAGGATATTGTCTTGTATTTTTTATCTCACATATATACTGTGACTAAAATTATAACATCAGGAGCTTACTAAGCTTTTATTTTTTCAGTTTAATTATGAATCAGACACAACGAAATTAATATTCTGAACATAGATTTAAACATCATTTCTTTACTTAATCAGACGATCCATCTCATTCTCTACACTCCCCCAGTACCAGGGATCAAACTCAGGACCTGGCACTTGGGAGGCAGGCACAGCACCACCAAGCTAAATACCCAGTCCTCATTCTCTACTTCTTAATCTAAGACACTTTATATCTACAGGTTTCCTCCTAGTGAATATGCCAGAGTCTATGACACTTCATGAGGAATATCATCCTGGACCTTCAAATTCAGTCTCAAAATGTAAGGGGAGAGAAGGAAGTAAATTATTTAACCAACAGCTTAAAAACATTTTATGTTGAAAAATAGTGATATGGAGAAGATAGAATTCTATAAGTTTAAGGTAAAATAGATCTCAAATATGCTTCTTGCTTTTAGCAAGACAATTTAGTTTAAGTCCTCAGTTTTTAAAGAGGTATGTATTCATTTTCCTTTATTATTAGGGTGTTTCAGATAAAAAAGATTAGGACAAGACTGTGTAATTAACAGGCCACTGATCACTGCTCTGAAGTACCATTTGCTTTGTAATCCTGGCAAATGCTACAAGTAAGGTTCTGTCTATAAGATTTCTTTTTTTGTCTATAAGATTTTAACAAATCAAACCCAACAAATTTATTGAAAATTTGAATGAAGCATATCCATATAGTGGAGTATTATTCAGTCTTAAATGGAAAAGAAATTCTGTCACATGCTACATCATGGACAGACCTTGAGGACATTATTCTAATTGAAATACAATGGTCACAAAAAAGACAAATGGCGTGTATTTACAACTAGATGAGTCATTTAAAGTAATCAAATTCAAAGGAACAGAAAGTAGAAAGAAGTTATAGACATTGTGGGAAAGGGAAAGGGACTGTTGTTTAATGGGCATAGTTTCAGATCTGCAAGATCAAAATGTTCTGGAGATGTTTACAGCAATGTGAATATGCATATAAATGAACCATACACTTAAAAGGTGTTTACATGATAAAATTTGTATTATGTAGTTCTAACTGTAACTAAAAAATCGGAATGGCGGTCATATATAACTTAAAAATTCGGGCAGGGAGTGTAGCTCTGAAGCAGTGTGCTTGCCTAGCAGGTCCAAAGAGTTGAGTTTGAGTACCAGCACTATGGATGCATGCAACACATAAACACCAGTACTAAAGAAATATATTTAAGTCACTTTCATGTAGAATCTGAGACTGCCCAAAATATTAGAAAACAAGATTGATTAATCTCATTAAAGTTTGTAGAATAATGAATGAAGGAGTCTAGGTTAAATAGATGAGACACTTCTTATAAATTGCTTCCTTGCTTTATCATCAGGCTTTAGGAATAAAATAAAATGATTAGCTATAAAAATTTATATATAATATGTGCATTTCTTGGGGGGGGGTCTTTCATATTCTGCTTTTTCTTAGAGAAGGAATTCCCCTTTAGTCATTTAAAAAATAAACAGAATTCATTTTCAATTTTCAATTAAAATTTATATTATAGGCCCACTAACAAAAATATATTCCTTTCTCCAGGAAAAATTAGTTGTTTTAGCAGATTTTTAAAAGTTCTTTATAGTACATCACCAGTTAAAGTATTTGGCATGTTCAATGATAAATAGGTCATATTGTCTTATATTTTTAAGTATTCTTAAGTCTTACCTTTACTGGTCAAGAAATTCTGCTGTTTTACATATTTACTAAAGGAATAACGGCAACAATGCCAAATTTTTATGAGTTTTACAGGATAAAATGTCTGTATTTTCTGATCTATATTAAGCATAAAAAAATGCCAAGAATATAAGGGGTGATTTGCAAGAAACAGTGAATGTTTAAGAAAAAAATTTATTACAATAAAAATATATATTGCCAGATAAGTGTGTCTGAAGTGAGAGGGAGTATTTTGGAGACTAAAAGCAATGGGTCTCACTCTAATAAGTTTTTTAACTTAAACACTGTATTATCTCCCCTCTTTAATCAAGCTTTTATAGCAATTTCTGTTAAATAAAAACTTTACTGTGTATCCTTGTCCACCTCATTCATGGGGTCTGGTACACCACGTGACTTCAGGCTCTTTCCCAAAGCCAAATGATCATAAAAGGTAAATGTTTTCAGTCAATTTGGGACATTGAGATAGCTAGCACAGCATAACTAAAGATACTCAGAAAAGAGGACTACAAGAACTGCTTCAGGAAGTGGCAAAAACAATGGGATAAGTGTGTTTAGGTCAAGGGGGAGTATTCTGATGAGGCTTAATAACAATCTGTTTTACTGTAATAAATTTTTAAAAATTTAAACATTCACTTTATTTCAGCCCCATCTGGTATGCCTTTAAAATATCTATCATTAAGCAGTATTATAGTAAAAAAAAATTATGACATGTTTACTACAAATAAAATACTAATTTTACATTTTATTAGCTATTTGGAGTAAAGTCATTACTATAGATTCATTAGGATAAAGACAGAAATTTCAAAATTCTTATAATTGCAATGTTTCTCACAAAATGAAATAAAAATTCTTAAAAGAAAAGATTTTGTGCTTTACAATATGCAATATGAAGCAAAAGTATGGATTTCTAACTGTTAGCAGAACAAAAAATTTTTGAAAACTGCTATTGCTTAGTTGATTGTCTAATTTAAAAACTATAAAAAATAATTCAAAACATTATGAATGGACAGTTGTACTACAGCTTAGTGAGATTAGAAAAATTAATTTATTAATATGTGATGCAGAATTCACAAGGAAAACAAAATTTGACTGAAAATTAAATTACTATGATATGTACATTAGCATTTTTGTTAGGAATTTTTAGTTACCAAATTATACTTTAGTGAAAAATCATCTTTTTTTGGGGGGGATGGGTTGTAGAAGAATCACTCAGGACCTTATGCTTGAAAGGCAGATGCAGTGCCACTGAGCTAAATTCCCCACCCCATCTACTGTTTTTTAAACAAAGGTTAAGTTGTATTTAAATATTATTATGTTAATAAAAGAATTAATACATTAGATATGTAACAAACATGTAGAGAAAAACATAATTTAGTTCATAAGAGCATTGCTACAAAGAAAGTTAAGACTATACAGAATAAGAAAAACAAGGGCCAGAGATTTAGTTCAGTGGTGCCATCCCCGCCTCACAGCACAAGGTCCCAAGTTTGGTCCCCAGTACCGCAAAAAAAAAAAAAGGGAAAACAAATTCTTGACTTTCAAATTCTTCTCTTAGTACCAACCTTCTGAAAACACTTTTGAGAAATCAGATGTTTAAGATGTCTTAAATATATAATATTTTGTTATTGATTAGGTGGTCAGAAAAATGAAATATTCTATATTATCAGCTTATCTGGCTCAATTTTAAGATTAAAAATTAAAAACTATATATTTTGACTGAATGAAGATGAACTTTTCTAAATACATCATGTCCTCCCTTGGTCCAATATTATTTATTGCAAGTAGACTCTTGGGATATTGTGATATTTCATTGCAATTCACTGATGCTAAGCTCCTTAGCCATGACTTAAAATTGACCAGAAAGTTAAGCGTGCATGCAGAATGAAATAGTGCTTTCAAAAACTGAGATCTCAGCATTAGAAGTTGAAAACCACCACTGCTAATTCCTTATCATGGTGGATTTTTGGTCCTCAAATTTTGGCTCATTTTCAATGGTTCTGCTTCACAAGACTGCTACTTCTAATTACCACTATTGCCTTCACTATTGTCCTTCTATGCTCACTCTTCCCTCACTCCCTCCTTCCCTTTCTCTGTTTTTTTTTTGTGTGTGGGGGGCACTCCGGGAGGGGACTGGGTATCAAACTCTGGTCCTTGTGCTTGTGAAGCACACAGCAAAACCACTGAGCTAAATCCCAGGACCTCCGTGCTTCTTTTCCAACTAGATCAGCTTTGCTACCAGCAAGACTTTGGCTTCATCATTTAGTGAGCATACTTTTTTGTTGTTGTTGTTGTTGTTACAAACTGATAATCATTCGAATTTTCTGTAATTGTTCCTACAGCTAGCTACTTGCATGACTGGTTTTATTCAGAACAGTTTCAGGATTCTTAAAGACAGATGAGCACCCTACAATCTGAATTTGACTATATCCTGCCCCACTATTAAGTAAACATGTTTTAAATATTCTTCATTGTTTGGTTATCATGTCCCATATTCAAGAAGTTAAACATATACAAACACAAATTTTTGGTCACCTGTCTCATTAGTGGCATTTTCTCATGAATGGCATTTTGCCCCAAAATAACCAATAAATCTGACTAAACAAGGACCAATCTGGACTTTAAGATTTTTGATACATCTGTGCTCAGAGAAATGACTGGAACTGACATCTGATGGCTGTTTAAGAAGTATGCATTTTTCATTTTTTTAACACATATGTGGACATTTCCTTAGCAAGAATCTATCTTTTTTTAATATTAACAAAATTATTCTTAAACGATTTTTTAAGAACACATTTAAAAAGCCTAAATTAATTCAATTATTTATTTAATACTAAACTTAACAGACCTAAAAATCTTACTACACTTGGACTTTAAATTTTTTCTTGAGTTCTGGTATGAGGTTCAAGGTAAATCATAAGCATTTTTTTCTTTTCATTTTTAAATGATGAAAAAAGTAAAATACAGGAAATAACTTTGAAAACCAGAAAAGGATATTATAAAAATTAAAATATTTAAGATCTTAATGAACAAAGTTAAATTTGGCAAGGTAAATTTGCATCTGAAATTTGTTCATAAGAAAAAAGACATAAATAAAATAAGTTTGACTTAGCATAAAGGGCACGGACCAGAGTAGTAAGCAAAGTGTGTTAGGTAGGTACAGTACACGACAGGTAAGGTAGTGTGAGGTCCAAGGCGAAGCCATGTTAGTCATATACAGCTTTAGCACTTTCAAGGAGCCAAAATTGAATTGGCCCCTAGCTTTCAAGGAAGTTCAAAAATTATCCCTCTGCAACTACTTGTCCTATTTCATGAGTATAATTTTTAATTAGATCACATATTATAAAAGATTCAATGTAACATTAATGCCACGCTTGAGAACAGTAATTTTAGTTCTTAAAAATTGAAATTCCTTTAAGAGGGAAGGCAAATATTCTATTCCAAATGAAGCTATGACAAATTGCTTCAGCCTGTAAAGCAGGGGCTGTTAAAGTATGACTTAGTTGTATAAACAACGTCCTACTGCCACACAGGTGTACTAACCTGTTTATGTACACTGTCTATACTTGTTTTTATGCTACCAAGGCAGAACTTAGTAGATGCAACTGAAAGGTCTCTTCACAAAAAAGGTGGATGACTTTTGCTCAAAGTTGTACATTGAATATGCTTTATTATAAATATTAAATATGATGGACCAACATCTTGCCTTATTTTCCTGGTGGGAGGGAGGGAGGTGGATTAGAAAATTAAGAGTGCTTGCTAAACAGAAAAACAATCTCAATGAGGAGGGTGAGGTGGAAACTTAGCCACCAGGGTTTTTGCTGTGGATCATGTGGGGCCATAGTTTCCAGGACACTGCTTTTTTGGGAAGCATAATGTGTGACAACAATGCTCTTAATTTTTGAAAACATTTTAACAAAATAACTACTTTTCTAACTTTCTTTGATTACAATTTCATTCAGAGTCATGATATAGATTTATGCAATGATTTTTTTCCTAAATGATGAAGCCAAATTCAAGCTTTTATCTTCATCTCCTGCCAACTACATGACTTTCCAGTACATAAATATCCAAGTCCCCCCCCCACATAGGTACATGTGTATGATGAATGTGGATAGTAAAAGTGAATTAAAATTCATAAAGAGATAACCTGCTGGACTTCTCTCTCAAATGTATGCATAGGGTTTCATTTTTGAAAAGGATTTAAACAATTTTATACTTATTCAATGTCAGTACAGAATGAAACAGGCTTTTCAGTACTATATATTAATTCCTAAATCTTCTACCTATAATTTTCAAACTTGAAAAACTAAAATTATCACTTATGGATCAATAACAAAAATAGGCAGAAAGCACAATGAAGAGTCTTTCCAAGTCAAGAAAATTTGCTATTTCAATCTTTAAATAAACACAGTATATTTTAAAATTAGAAATGAGCTGGATGTGGTGGCGCACACCTGTAATCCCAGCACTTGGGTGGCTGAGGCAGGAGGATCGTTGTGAGTTCAAGACCAGTCTGGGCTACATAGTAAGTTCCAGGTCAGTCTCAACTACACAGTAAGACCCTATCTCAAAAAGCCAAAAAATAAACAAACAAACAAATAAAATAAAATAAAATTAGAAATGAAA
This sequence comes from Fukomys damarensis, assembly GCF_012274545.1. NCBI lineage: Eukaryota > Metazoa > Chordata > Mammalia > Rodentia > Bathyergidae > Fukomys > Fukomys damarensis. The sequence goes on along the minus strand of NW_022900921.1, from coordinate 37,304,534 downwards.
AGGGGATATAACTTTTTAAAGAGCTTGCTTTTTGTGTTAACAAACACTTAGAAATCCAAAGTTATGAATAGCCAGAGTCAGAATATGCAAATCATAAAGCAGCCTCATTTAAAACGCTTTTTTCAGTGATTTCAAGTCATAGTCTGATCTTCTGCAATTAAGCATGGATACTGTTTTATTTTTGCATACTTAAAATGTTAAAATCTAAGGGATAGGACATATCCAAAATGGAGAGTTCAAAAGCAAAAAAGCAGAAATAACTTCTTTTAAATGCTAATAATTAAAATCAGAAATATGACTTGATAAAAGGAAATTTTCAATTTTCCATTAATACCAAACAAAACTGTCCCATATATACCATCCCCTCCCAAACAACACAAAGCAAGTTGAGCTGCAAAAGTCTATTTCTAAAGCTATTATCTTGCCTGCAAGACTGGGAGGGCTATGAGAACTGATGGCTGAAAGAGCTTTGGAAAACCCCACACATTCCATGGAGAATACCACTACCTGGTGTGGGCTAGGTATAGCAAAGTGCCTTCCTGCCAAAGAAAGAAGAGAGAATCTGTATTTGGGATAGAATAAAACCAATTTTACAGTGCATTTTAAAACACTTAAAAGTTCAACAGTAAAATATTTTTAAAAATTGAATTAGATAGTTCTAGTAACTGGTACAAGAATATGTTAAATACTGAAAACTGTACCAATAAAAAAAAAGAAAACTGTACCAGAAACTTTAATATTTCATTTTCTCTAGTTCATGCTTTAAGAAAATGGTCTTTAATAAGAATTTTTTTCTCTGGCTAAATTAAAATCTGATTACATTGATAAAGTTACCATTCATATGAATAAACAGAATAAATTAAGCTTATGCCTAAAAGTAAGAAAAGAAAAATTAAAACTTACCAGCGTTTGAATGTGTTTTTTCTTTGCGGGGAACATGTGCACCTCCACCAAATACAGCAGACCACATTTTTTCATTTAAAGGATGGGCCACAATACGAAACAGTTCATTACTAGAATGTGTTGCCAGGCCATGGGTGAAGAGACTAAGGTACACTGCTGTGAGAATCTCACAAAGCAAGACTGTAAGTCCTGATTGGGCTTCCTCACCAGATGAATTCAAAAGTCTAATCAGACAAGTTATTCCTAAGAACAAACCACAAATATAGCTGTCCATTAACAATAATTTTATTAAATTAAAAATCAACTCAGTCTGGTTTCCATTATGGTTATAAACCCCTGAAATAATCAACTTATAAAGAGAAATAGTTTAGATGGGTTAATAGTTGTGGAGGTTTCAATCCATGGTCAGTTGGCCACACTGCTTGTGCACGGCAGAGAAAGCTGCTTACCTCATCACTAGAAAGTGAGAAAAAGCTAGAAGAGGTCCCACAATCACTTGGGAGCATGCCCAGTGACCTAAAGAGCTCCCATAGGTCCTACCTTTTAAAATTTTCACCATATCCCAGTAGCACCGAGCTGGGGACCAAAGGCATATGTGGTACATTCAAAATCCAAACTATAGCACATATTTTAGATGAAATGGGTCTAAAAGGACATAACAAGACATTCTACCTTTTGAAGTTGATGTTGGTTGTACAGAGTGGTAGGTTTCATTATGACATATTTACACATGCATATGGCATCTCTGATAATCATTTCCACACCCTATTATGTGCCTTGCCCATCCCCCTTCCCTTATTTTCTTCTCTAATATTCTTCCTTAAGATATTATTTCTTTTCTTTTCTTTTCTTTTCTTTCTTTTTTTTTTTTTTGGTTTTTTGACACAGGGTCTCACTATGTAGTTGAGACTGACCTGGAACTCACTATGTAGCCCAGGCTGGTCTTGAACTCACAGTGATCCTCCTGCCTCAGCCTCCTGAGTGCTGGGATTACAGGTGTGTGCCACCACGCCCGGCTACAAGACATTATTTCTTGATTGATCCTAACTGGGATAAAAGGGAAATTTGAGCATCAGTTGAATAAAAATGCTATTAATCAATTACTGATTTGAATATAATATAGTAATAAGCCTTAATAAACTTAATAAGACTAAATATAATTATCAATTTTACTTACTCTAGTATGCATTCACATACATAAACATTGCCATAATTTAGCCATATTTGCTTTAATAATGGTTAAATCTGCAGAATGCATGATGGGTACAGAGTAAATAACTGTAATATCCTTTCCAACTCTGTGTTTGAAAAAAAAATTTTTTTGGTATCAGAAATCAAACTCAGGACCTTGTGCTTGCCGGACAGATGTGGTACCACTGAGCTAAATCCCTGGCTCATGGTTGAAATTTTTAATGAAATATTGTAATACTTAAAAACAATACCTCATAATTTTTTATTGTGGTAAAGTATAACAAAAAATTTACCACATCAACCATTTTTAAGAGCTCACTGGTATTATATCCTTCATACTCTTGTGCATCTCATCATCTATAATCAAGCTTATTAGATATGATTTTCATACAATAAAAAACATTTTTAAAATTTATAGTTTTTCTAATTTTTGAAGTTTTGGAAAAAATGTATCAGGATTTAATATTTTCTTCCAAGATTCATAACTAGTAATGGTTTATGACACATAATGAACAAACGCTGAGCTGTTTTTTCAATTTAGATAAATAATAATATGCACTGACTCAAATTTCAAAGGCATAATTTTTATTATGACAACAGCAAAATTATCTTACACATGATGTAAAAAAACACTTGGGTTACTTTAGTATAATGATCAAGCAAATAGGTTAGGTAATTACAGAACCTGTAATAAGTGGTGAATATTGAACCGGTATCAATTCTAGCAATATTAAAAATAATTATGCAGCCAAACAAAATCAAATCTGATTTTACTCATGTAAGATTTTCAAACATTAAGAAGAAATTCATGCATAGATAAAGTATTTATACCTGGCCACTGAGCTGGCGATGTATTGGGAGTTACTGCTTCATCTAAGCTCCCTGTTCTCAAAGAATGCCGATGGGGAAGCAGTACTGTTTCATATACCATTCCAGTAAACTGATTTGTTTGAAATGAGCTAATAAAAGAAAATAATATTTAAATTGATAATGAATTTCACACATAATATTTCCACATTTCAGATCTCATTTCCAGGATATTCTAAATACAAATCTGTGTTAATTATACTAGGTTACATTTAGGGACTGCACTCTATACTTTTTTTTCCTGGTTTTTTGAGACAGGGTCTCACTATGTAGTTGAGACTGACCTAAAACTCATTATGTAGACCAGGCTGGTCTCGAACTCACAGCGATCCTCCTGCCTCAGCCTCCCAAGTACTGGGATTACAGGCATGCTCTACCACACCTGGCTTGTACTCTATACTTTAATGCTGTATTAATGTATTGGGCTGAAGATACAGCTCAACAGCAGAATGCTTGCCCAGCATGTGTGAAGTCCTAGGCTGTATAATAGCCAGACATGCACACATACAAAAGAATCCCAAAGTGTAAATATTTACATTTTCTTAATTAAACACATTTGATGGGTTTTCAGTGTATTTATTTAGTGAAAGACACAGAACAGGTACAAATGGGAAAACAATCACTAAAAATCATAAGCAGCAAGCTCATTTGATTGACAATAAAGTGAGTTTAGGTTCAATTACATACTTAATGGGTAGCATACCCTACATGAGGCAATGAACCAGGTACTTAACATGTAACGAAAACCAGTTCTGTGCCCATGAAATTTATACTCTAGTTAGAAAATGAGACATAAAAATTTTTTATATTTTTCTTAAAGATGAAACTATGAACATGGCACTATGAAGGCAAAAGAGAAGAGTATGTCACACATTTCGGAATTCAGCATGAGATTCTCCAACAAAATGAAACTTTGTCCTAAGACTAAACAGATCAATGAACAAAATAACTTACAGCTTGACATAACTATGAAATAATTCTCATAGTTTGTGAAAATATAGAGTTTGTGGCACAAAGAGTTTGCAAAAAACCAAAAAATATTACATTAGATATTCCTATATCATACAGTAAATAAATTAATACAATATCTAAACAAAAGGAAGTTATTGGTTGAAATATGTTTTGATTGGCAAATCTCATTTATCACAATATTCTCATGCATTTGTATAGAGTGCCTCTGGCTCACTTTCCAGTTTTAAGATGGCAGAGTGACAATAGGCCTGGTGCCACTGAGCTAAATCCCTGGACGCTCATCTATTCTCAGTAGGAACATATGTACATCGGCACAGCCGTTTATAGAAAATAGTATGGAGGTTCCTCAAAAATTGAAAAACAGAACTATCACATGACCAATCCAGCAATCCTACTGCTGGATATACCCAAAGGAAAAGAAATCATTACCTTAAAGAGGTATCTGCATTCTTATACTTATTTCATCACTAGTCACAATAGTGAAGATATGAAGTCAAAAGAGATGACCATCAACACATGAATAGATAAGGAAATGTAGTATGTTTACTCAATGGAATATTGTCCTACCATAAAGGAATAAAATCCTGTAATTTATAGAAACATGGATAAGCCCAGATTACATTATGTTATGTAAAATGAGCCAGACACAGAAAAGACAAGAACCAGAGGTTCTCTATTATATGTGGAAGGTAAAAAAGTTGATGTGATACAAGTAGAAGGTGGAATGGTGGTTAGCTGAGGCTGGGAAAAGGTGGTGGTGGAAGTATATGAGAAAAGAACATTTCACAGGTACAAAATTTTAGTTAAATAGAAGAAATAAATTCTAATGTTCAAAGTACACTAGAATGAGTTATTGTGCATTTTGAAATAGCTACGAGAGGATTTTAAATCTTCTCACCAAAAAGAAATGATAAATGATGCACATATGGTAATTACTGATTTGATCACTATACATTGTGTATGTTTCATCAAAACATCACACTGCTCTATTAAAAATGTGTAAAATTATGTGTACATTTAAACATAAAAATTTCAACAAGAGACTTTAAAAATGAAAAACACAATTTCTATTCTTTTTTTTTTTTTTCTTGTGGGGGTGTGTTACCAGGGATTAAACTCAGGTCTTTGCGCTTATGTGGCAGGTAGCAAAACCAATGAGCTAAATCCCTGGCAAAACACAATTTCTAAAATATGATTTCCATCTAGATAAAAGCCAAGACATTGATGAAGAAAAAGAATCAATGTCTGGAAAATGAAGTTAGGATTTGTCCTGAAGTGAAAAAAAAGGAAATAAAGGACTATTTGAAAGGAAAGTCATAAATAAGATGGATCCAAAAGTTCTAATAACTGTGTCTTCTAGGAAAGGAAAAAGAAGACAGGTCTGCTAATACCTGAATAAATAAATTCAAAGTATTCCAAAAATTATAGAAAGATGACAAGGACTGCCAAACAATATTTTTACAGGTTAAGGCCTGGACATTTAGCTCAGTGGTACCATGCTGAGGTAGGTGCAAGGTCCTGAGTTCAATCCCTGGTACCAAAAAAAAAAAAATCAGACAGGTTTAAATAAAGCTTAGTTATAATGACACTTCTATTAGAAGTCTTAAACACCCATTCTTCTGTGAAATTTTTCTGAATTTCAAATTAATTGTTCCCTTTTCTATGTTCTTAGGGCTTTTTATTATCTTTCAAATTACAGTGCTTACTACTGAAGTACTATTCCATGTTAAATATTTCTCCCTGACTAGAGTGACCTTAAGGAATAAGTCCTTATCTTACTCATTTTTAAATTCTCAGCATCTATCACAATGTCTACTAAAAGGCAGTGATCATTAATAGGCTAAAACCTAAGTTACAGTAAAAAGAGTTTACTTGAAATTCATTTGCCATTAAAGGCATACAGTAAAATTTCAAAGTTAAAAAGTACACAATGCCTCAACCATGTGCATTTTGCATTACTCAGACTGTACAAAATACTTTAAAAATAATAAGGAATAAAGTACGACACCTCATTGATTACTACAAGTACTCTTAAATTTTACAAAAAGATATTTACCTGTAGTTTTGACTATCACAAAGGCACTGATAAATACAAGCAGAAAGTGAGGCTGCTAAAGTATGCATTACATATACCTGGAAAAAACAAAAACAAGATTAAGTATAATTTTTTAGGTACAATTTTTTCAAGATCTAATATGATCATCATTTTTTAAATGAAAAAATATGTTCACCTGTGTAAACCATTTTCTTTCCTTTTTAAAAAAATACTAATTTCTAACTAGAGAAGTCTTACTATAGAAAACTTAAACAACAACCACACAAATACCAAAAAAAAGAAAAAAAAAAATCAGTGAATCCTTTGGCAGAAATTATAAAATACCCAAGTACTATATCATTTCCTTTCCAAGAACAAAAGGAAACAAATATCAGGTATTCAATAGAGCATGAACCATGTATTAAAAGCATGTCCTCAATAATTTTTTCCACAACCACAAACAATGAAGAACACACTGATAGATGACATGTCTTTGAGGAAAACACTACTGTATCTTCTAATTACCAGGAAAAACAATCTGAAGAAAGGGAAACTTTCGAGAAAGGAGAAAGGACAACGTAGGAAAGACAATGGGGTCAAAATAGTTGTTTTGAGGAACAGAAGATTCTGAAAATCAAGGATGACAGAGAAGTTTAAGCTAAATAAAGTAAATTAGGCTAGAATATTGAAAGATTATCTATATGATTTTTTTAGTAAGACAGTTTATATGTAGATAAAAATAGTGAAACATCAAAATCTCATTGCTATTTTCTGCATCAAGTATAAATGACATGATATGAATCTTAAAAATCACATAGCTGTGATTTTTTAAAAAGACCACATGAGAGATTACAAAAATAATCACAATAACCACAGTATTTTGTATTGTCTCCAATAGAATTGGAATCTATTTCCCAACTCATCGAATCTGGCTGGCCTTGTGAAGAGGACCCAACAGAAGTGATATGTGAGTTCAGAACCCACACTTCGAAGGGCCTTGCAAATCATATTCTTGTTGCTCTTAAACCCCTGCAGCTATCATGTGGGAAAACAAAATAAGGAGTAACTGGCCTCCAAGTACATGGACAGCTAGACAAATATTATTCTTAATGTGTCTGTGAGGGCGTTTGCACATGAGATAAACACCTGAATCAGTAGTCTCATTCAGATTCAAATGTGGGTGGCAGCATCCCACTAACAAGACGACCTAAAGAGAACAAAACGTTAAGAACAACTCATCATGCCCACTGCCCTGAACTGGGACAATGGTACCTTCCATCTTTATACTCAAACTGAAGCATCAGCTCTTCCTGGACCTAACTAACTCCTGTTCATTTTTCAACTGCAATTCATACTTTGCTGATTCTCAGGCTTTTGTTCTTGGACTGGACCTACATCATCAACTCTTCTGGGCCTTCAGCTTATTCACTTTAGATCTTGGAACTTTTCAGCCTCCACAGTCCAATGAACCAGTTTCTTAAAATGCATACTCTCTCTCTCTTGCTGTCTCCCTTTCCACATATACAGTCAGCATGGGTTCTGTTTCTCTGATCAGCCCAGACTAATATATTTACTAGGCTAGCTGAATGGAAGGTGAGGCACATATGACCCAGATTCTCCTGTCAACCTAGCCAAATACTAGAAATGTACTGGGCCACCCTATATCATCCAAAATCCAGTCAACCCACCAGCTGACTGAGAATGGATGAACAAATAGAGACGAGCCAATCTAGCCCAACCCAAAACTGATGAGCAACCTATAAAATCATACGAATAAGAGAAAGCTTTCTAAAGCACCTAATGTTTCTGGATGATTTTTAAACAGCAAAAACTACTTACAGTAGCATAAACTAATGTGTATGGTTATTCTATAATGAATGCTAAGTATGAAATACAGTGACTAAAACAAGCATAGTCAGAAGGAAATGAAATTTCAAACTGTATAATAAGCTCCATGGACATTTATACTACAGAACAGAAAAGGAAAAGAAGGAGGAAAATCAATTACAAGAGTTAAGGTTATCCAAGAGGATAAAATTATAGAAAACGAGTCCATCATGAGACAAGCAGAAAATCAAACTGGCATGATGTCTTAACCCATGGTGTGGGTAAAAACCAGATGCTACACTATGTGGGAAAAAAATCCAAGGGACATTAAAAAATAAATGCAGTTCTACTTCAAAAGATTTCAAAGGAAATAAAGATGAAATAAGAAACGTGAAACCAACAGTAAACAAAGTGGAGTAATAACGGGTAAAGACAATGCTATGGTTGATTAGATAATTAGCTATAATATCATAGTTAGATATGCATTAGAATCACCTGAGAACCTTCTTAAAACTATACATATTTCTAGGACTTACAGACTGACTCAGAAAGCTTGGAGTTAACTTAGGAATCTAAGTTTTTAATAAGTGCAGCAGATGACTAGCGTAGGAGAATGAAAGGGGTAAAATATTTCACAACACTATCCTTAAAACACATCATGTATGTTAACAAAGGTAAACTTTAGTATTTTTATACCAAAACACTAAATTTCTATTTTTGAAAAACATTCCAATATTCTACCACCTTTTTGGCTATATGTACTAAAGGAATCACTCATGTATGAACACACATCCATTTCTCTAATGAAGACTAACTAGTATTTCATATTTTTAGAAACTGAAATATTCTATCGGCTATAAGTAACACAATAAAATAGGCTTGGCCTAAAATCAGAAGTTTTCTCTAATCAGAATCAATATAAATTTGGCAGTGTAACACTTGCTACATCTACTGTGATGTTTACATTTGCTTTTTGTTTTGTTTTGTAATGGGGATCAAACTCAGGACCTTTTTTGCCAGATAGGCACTGTGCTGCTGAGCTAAATCCCCGGCCCTACATTTGCTTTTTAAGAAGGTTTACCATTTATCTTTTAGCTTTGTCATTATATACAGGTATATTAAAATCTTGAAACCAAGCACTTACTTTATTGCTTTGGCTGTCAGGATGAGGCGGTGAATCAAAGTTTATTATGGCATGGAGAATATCATGTGTTAGATTACTGAGGTGTAATAATGGATTGGCAACTACTGTTTTGGCACTGGCTGTATAAGCAAAGAGAAGAGGCACTGAGGTTTGCTCTGACAGTGGACTAGGAAACAGTAGTTCTGACGTTTCCTTAAAGAGAGCGGGGGAAAGATTAATGAACAATTTACAGTTGTAATCTATTAGTTAAATAATGTAGGGAATTATTTGAAAAACTTCAGAATACAAACTAAAAACATAACAGAAACTTAACGTTACAAGGGACCTGAGGTCAACATTCAAGTAATCATATTTAAAAATGATGAGACAGTACCTCTTGTAACAAAGAGGTTTTTTTTTTTTTTTTCTGGTACTGGGAATCAAACTTAGGGCCTGTGTTTGCCTGGCGGGCACTGTGCCACTGAGCTACATCCCCGGCCCCCTAGTGACAAAGAGAAGCTGTTCACCTTACATAGGATTCATGTGAAGACTACAGAATACAGGGGCTGGGGATTTAGCTCAGTGGTTCCGCCACCTGCCTCGCAAGCACAAGGATCCAAGTTTGATCCCCAGTACCAAAAAAAGAGACTACAGAATATGAATGAAGCACATCATAAACAGCCTAATAACTCTTCTCCAACTGTAATGTACACATAATTCTACAAATTCATAAAAGCGTACATTCCTTAAATGAACTAAAATTAAGAAAATCAAATTTTAATATTCAAAACAAAAAAATGCAACATTAAAAATTGTTTTAGACATGTGCTATTTTTGATTAGAATGACATACCTGCTGCGATTCTTGTAAAAGCAAAATCAATTCCATTCGTACAGATGCAAGACCCCCACCATGGGAGCCATGAAGTATGCAATAACTAAGAAACATTCTTAAGAGTGACTGATATTTCAAGAGCCATTGTCTTTTTTCCTGAAAGATTTCTCTCTGTTGTTTCATTTTTGTGTGGTGATGCAAATCATCAACATTCTCATCTGATCCAAATTCATCCCCAGTTTTGCCAAGTGTAGACTGTAGTTCTTCAGCATCTGGGCAAAAGTCACAAGTCCTTTGAAGAGCTACCACCTCTTTTTCAAGCCAGTGGTATAGTTGGTAACGCAACTTGCCACCATCTATTTCATAGCCAGTAGATAAAGTACGAAGTTCTACCGTGAGAATCTTTAAACATGCTCTAAATTTTAACTGAACAGCAATTATATCTTCTGATGGATTTAAAATGTCACTTTCATCTAGTGTGCTGAAAGATTCTGTATAATTACTTATTTCATCTAACTTTTTATCTATTTTCCTCTGTAAAGGTTTTAGTTCTTTCATTGAAATAGGAAGATCTGCATTTTCTTCATCATTATCACTGTCCCACTTTAACTCTAAAGAATCATCTTGAAATACTAGACTTGGCTGGCTCCAGTCAAAAGAAGGAGTAGAGTTTGACTGCTTTGATGAACTCTCTGAAGAAGATTCAAGACCGTTCATAAAAGACTGAGACCAATCAACAGCAGAAGACTTATCTTCCCTTGTATCCAATTGTAATGGAGAAGAATCTTTACTAGTATCCAGAAAACTATATGCTCTACGAAGAGGTTTGGCTTTCTTGATGACCTTGGGCATCTTCAATAATACTTCCAAAGCCAACATGGGGCAGCCAGCTTTTAGATGAGCACTAGCAGTAGTAAAAAATAATCTTCTTTCACTTAAATCAATTGTTCCTGCCAGTCCACTTTTTCCTGTTAAACCCATGTGTGTGGAAAATGTATCAGATGATCCAAAATGACGCCTCAGTAATAGAGGATGTGTTCTTAGATAGTTGTAGAAATTAAAAACTGCAGGGTTACAGGCTGACATCATGACTTGATCTGAAAATAAATTTATTTTATGAGGCAAGAAAAGTTCTTTGAGAGCTATACTGGGTGTATCTTTGTATTAAGGTTCTTTTTTTCTCTATGTGAATCTTTATCTGCCTGGTCTTTTTTTTTTTCTTTTTGAGACAGGGTCTCACTATGTAGTTGAAAATGACCTGGAACTCACTATGTAGCCCAGACTGGTCTCGAACTCACAGGGATCCTCCTGCCTCAGCATCCCGAGTGCTGGGATTACAGGCGTGCACCACCACACCTGGCTTATCTGCCTGGTCTTTTGACAAAATTGTATTACTAGATCATACTAATGTAAGATACTGAAAAGACAAGATATTTGTAATGAAAATGTTCTGACACAAGAGAAACACAAAGATTATACTGCTTTCCTATTGAAAATAAAACCTCTCTGGGAACACTTCTAATTCTTTTTCTTATATCTCCTGAAACTTTTCCTTCTGCTTTGCTAGCCCTCCTCACCCTCTCTGCTTTTTAATGTTGACAGTGTACTAAGGCTCAGTTCTTGACCACTTTTCTAGGTATATTCCCTGAGTTGAAGTCTAATTTTCAAATGGCTTTAAACAATATATATATATATATATATTTTCCACATCTTCAGTCCCAACTTCACTTTGACTTTCTAAATTCTAATATTGCATTTCCATTTAGATGTATACAGTCTTTTTTTTTTTTTTTTGGTACCAGGGGATTGAACTTGGGTCCTTGTGCTTGCAAGGCAGGCCACTGAACCGCTGAGCTAAATCCCCGGCTAGATGTATACAGTCTTGCCTGTGAACCTTTTTATATAGTGTACCCTTGGCACAGACCATTCTTTACCTAGATAACACTGACTAATTTGTTCAACTAGTTCTATGCTGAAAAGCCATCTTATCACAGAAGAATTCTTGACCCAAAATACTTCCTCATATCATATACCTACAGCTTAATCTAATAAGCACAGTATCAACTTAAAGAACTGCCTTTATATCAGTACTTTTTCAAAAATTTATACACAAATGCAAATATTTATTTTTAGGTAATCTACTTCATAAAAACAATAACCAAAATTTTTTTTGTTTCCAAGGGGTTTATCTTTCTGAAAATAAGAAAGATTGAATACAAATCCCCATGTTGCCAACTAAACCATAAAGTCATAAAGACCATAAATTCAATGTTTCAAATTATCCTCAGCACCCAGCAGTGATCTGCATACCTAGAAAATACGAGTAACACTCTCAGTCAATGTGTTAGAAGTGCAGCTTACCATCATTTTCTTTGATAGGTTGCTTTATTAATGTTTCCAGAGCACCACTATAATCTTCCAAAATCCAATATGCGATACTCCGAAGAAAAGGATCATAGTGCATATTTATGTTCAATGAACTGGGTTCACTGACAGGAGAACCAATTCCCAGCACTTTTTTACATAAAATAGATTTGTATGTTGCGGATGTATCATATTCAGACTCATAAAGTCTTGCTATTACAAGAGCCAACTGAATGTCATTCAGTTTCTCAAGACATACCTTAAAAAAATATTTTTCATAAATAAGCAGAAGCAACTTTCATTTTAGGATAAACTCAACAACTAGAAAAACAGGCTTAATTTCCAAAATAAGCAAAAAAGATAAAAAATAAAGCACATACTGCTTGTGTTAACAAATCTTCTCAATAACATTTGTTAATATTTGTAAGTCTAGTTGCTAGTACTAAATATATATTTGTTAAACAATTTAGCCTAATTAAGAAACACTAGGTAATTCTTATCAATGTCATTTCAAACTATGTATTTTATTTTACTCTTGAACCTTTACTTCATCCACTTAAGCAGAGTATAGTTTTTACCAAATAAAAGGCTGTTCTTAATTAATTATTAGACTGAGCAAAAGGGCAATTTAAGATAGAAATGTTATATCTTAAGTGTTGATAATTTTTAGTTTCCTGAAAAATAATCAGTGAAAAATTATCAAAGATTTATCGACTAAGACAGACATAAACACACATTCAAACATGTCTAAATTTACAGAACAGACCTTTAATTATTTTTAATCAGTTCATGAACATTTTAAAGTCTGAAATGAACTAATGAGCCTACAACCAATTAATCATTCTGGTTTATACTAATTTTGAAATAAAATCATTCAAGCTAAATGAGAAAAATTTCAAATATTAACAGTTACATTAGGTTTTAAGCTTTTGTTATTTCGACTAAAGTTGAACTTAAAAACTAAAAATTTAAGACCAACATAAAGAGATTAATTAGAAGGATAATGCTATTTTTTTTTTTAATTTCATTACCTCAATTGCATCTCTGAGGCAACCAGCTAAAAGAAAAAATGCAGCAGAATGTTCAAATCTCTGTTTGCCTAGCAAAGAAAAGGCATTCTTTAAAGCTGCTTTCCGCCATCTCTCCTCCTCAAAATTGTGTCCAAAAAATTGTGTCATCCGGGTATCTTTTTGAGATCTATAAAGCAAAGTATGAAAAGTTAAAAATACAGTATTTGTATATCAGAATTACTCTTTTAAAGTTAAGACTAACCTGGGAATCAACAGAAACATCTGCTAGTTCAAAATTACTGTACCTCTTATATAGTTAAAGAAAAATTTACTTTTTCATTCTATTTAACAATTTTCTTTCAAATTACAAAGAAACATGCAAGAGCAACAACTCTAAAAAAATTCTTAAAATCTGTGCAAAATAATTATAGTGTTAATATGAAGCAATACATGTTAACTTCTGTGCTCCTTTACCATTCAAGTTTCATCAATAATCTTTCTCTCTTACCCAGTGGGGGATGACTTTGGTAATCAAAATCTAAAGATTTTGACTTAATGAAAACAATCCTGAAAGACCTAGTCTTGTAGAAAAATGATTTAGTACTATGATTTTCTCCCAAGGGCAGCTGTTCATGCAGAACACCTGGGAACTAAAAATCAACATAAATGAACTACTTATTATAATTATGTTCACCAAATCCTGACAGAGACAGAAAAATTAAATGCGAATTCAGCTCAGGAAAGAGTTGTAAGTGCCCACAGGAGGGGGACAGCTTGGCCTATGAGTTCTCAGTGGGGTTGAGGGTAGACATTTGTTCTAGACTCCATCAATTCATCTTTCCCACCCCAAATGCAAGTTTCTAGGTTAGTGATCTTTGTACAACAGAAGTCTCTTGAGTTCTTAAAGTAAGCAAAAATACATTTCTGGACCGACAAATCCCAAAAGAAACTAAAATGACCTCTTTTAAATTTTTTCCATAATAGAAAACATCTAAGCTCTTCCACTGTAAGAATTAATATGAATTAACATCAAGAAGAACAAATTTTACTCTATGGGTCTACACATGAAAAATTTTTAACTTTGAAGCACAATTATTTTACTTACCTATATAATCCCCAAATCACAGCTTTCTTTTTCATCGCAAGATAAAAAATGGCAGCATCTAAAGGATCGTTCTGTCTATAAAAGGCTGCTTTGGCTACCTATAATTAGAGTATATAGCAAACTTTCACAAAAATGGTTCGTAAGTGAACAAGCAATTTTCCTCCTATACAAGATACTTGTTTTCTATTTTAATGTTAAATCAATTTTTTAAAAAAGATGTTCCCATGAGAACATGTGTGTTTATACAAATAATAAAAGAAGTTCATGTAGGGGTGGATACAGACTTTTATATAACAGGTCTACAGCCTTTTATGACAAGCTCTTCTGTACTACTACTTTATTCTTCTTCACATATATGTATCTTTTTGTAAAATGCAGAAAAATACTGTCAAACAAATGTGTTGAGTATAGGCCCAGGAATTACACAAAATTTTAAAAATTACATATTTTGAAACACAGGTGAAAATTATTAAAAATGAAAAGGATAGCAGAGGAGCAACAGAATGCCATTTAAACAAACATCCAAAATATATCACTCCATATTTTTATACTAAAGTGTCTTTATACCACACCACACCATTTTTTACACCAAAGAGTGGTTTGACACCAGAAACACACTTACTTTTTCTATGCATTTGCGTAAGTTGTGGGTATTTCGGACCCACCACCCAATACCCATAGCTTTTAGTTCAGACCAAGTGGGATCATTTTTCTGCATTGCTGGCAACATGTTCAGCAGTTCTTCTTCTGCTACTGAGTGAAATGCCCAAGCAAAATGACTAGTAGATAGGCCTAAAGGTAAAAAATAATGATTATAAAAAATATAAATATGACTATATATTTATTATCATAAATTTGGCACATATTTACAATAAAAATATGTAAACTTTTATAAGACTTGTAATTACACTTAATTTTCAAGAAGCATGGCTTATTTTAGAATCTTGGCTCTCTAAACAATTCACTAGTGCAATGCACATGTATTTTGCCTAACTAATGTTAAATAATTAATATTTTTGTATACATTTGCTGGAAAATATATTAAAGTCTTTATAAAAAATGCCATACTACTGTAGTACTTCTGTTTTCTAGGTACAGCATGACCCATGACTCTTTTCAGAAAATGAGACAAACCTGAAGCAATATTCTATATTGATACGGTTTTGTCTTTAAAGCTGTTGCTCATTTTCTTTTAGTCAACATTGGTTTTATGAATTTAACTCTATGGAATTTAAAAAAATCAAGCAGATAATATAGGCAAGTGAACTAATAAGCATAGTTGCCACAAGTACTCTAGAATCATAATGCATACATTAAATATCAGTTTTACTACCATCTATATGTTTGGACAAGTTAAGTTTCTTAATGCCTCAATTTCCGCATTTAAAAAAAATATGAATGGCGATAGAATTATCATATTACATAGTTTAAAGGATTAGATGACATACTATAGTTAAGTAATTTTAAATACAATGTGGCCTATAACTATTACTATATCATAAAATTTTAATAAAATAATCTGATAATTACTCAAGCATCATTTGTGTCTGCAATCTACTGGTCTGCACATGTGTTTATTACTTAACATCTATTCTATTATTTTACAGTATACCTTCTTTAGTACTACTAGACAAAATAAGTGACTAAAATGTGCCTTTAACATATATATGTCCTCATATTTTTTAAAGCTATGCTAAGGAATAACTTTCCATTAAATAGATATTAGCACTCTTATGTTCACTGTAATACTATTTGCATTATCCAAGATGTAGAACACACTGCCTATAAGCAGATGAATGGACTTTAAAAATGTGGTTTACATACGTACTGGAACACTAATCAGGAAATAAAAAAGGAAACTCTGCAAACTTTGCTAAGTGAAATAACATAGACATAGAAGCACATATACTATATCATTTATGTGAGATATTTGAAATAGTCAGATGCATAGAATTGAAGAATTGAATAAAGTTATCAGAGACTGGGAGAATGAAGAAATATAGAGTAACTCATCAGGAGACATAAAGTTTGTCAAACAAAATGAATAAACTCCAGAGATCTTCTATGCAAAACCGTACCTAGAGTCAAAATTAATGTATTATTTACTTATAAATTTTTAGGAGGATAGATTTCTTGTTGTGTTTTTACTATAATTATTTTTAAAAAACGTTTTTGCCACAGAATAACTGGGAAAAAACAGAGAATAACAGAAGCAGAGGCATAAACTAATAGAATATCCAAGGAGAATATGAGAAATCAAAATAGAAACTAAGAATGCCACTGATAGACTCATCAGTGGACCCAACATGGCCAACAAAAGCATAAGTAAGCCTACAAACAGGGCAACAGAAAGTTCTCAAAGAGAAATGGAAAAAAAAATAAAATGAACAAAATCAAAATAGGGTATCAAGAACTTTGGCCTAATTACAAAAGGCATGAAATAAGTATGACTGGACTACCAAAAGGAGAAAAAAGAAACAAAAAGAAAATTTTCAAGCAACAATTGCTGAGAACACTTTCAAATTAATCACAGAACCATAAAATTCTGAGAATGCCGAACAGGATAAATTAACTGCCCAACTCCAAACACACCAATATATACTGCATTCAAATTACAGGAAGGAAAGACAAAGACAAAATTTATAGCCAGAACCATACACAAAAAAACACAACAGTAACAACAACAACAACAACAACAACAACAAAAATAAAAATATGCCTTATCTAATTAACAGTAGATTTCTCATTGGAAACAATACAAACTAAGAAGAGAACAGAGTGAAATATTTCAAGTGTTGAGAAGAAAATCCCACAAACCTAGAATTCTATATTCACCAAAATGACCCTTCAAAGTTAAAAGAAAAATTTAAAAATTCTCAAATAAGAACTGGGGAAATCACTGCTAATAAATCTGCTCTGCAAAAAACAAAAACAAACCTTTAAAATATGTTCTTCAGGGATATTTCTGCTTCTTAAACAAAATAAAGCACTGAAATCATTAAAGAAAAAAACTTCATTATATGTGGCTGTATGTATACTATACATATATACACATATATACACATATATACCTATGTATGCATAGATATAAGTGAAATTAGTGGCAGCAATAAGGCCATGGATGAGAGAAAGGAATTAAGGTTATTTTGTTATTATAAGGTATTCATGAAGGCTGCTGACTGACTTCCAAGAAGATGGCAGAGTGGTGAGAAGCAGAGAAAAAGCTTCTCAGATCTGGTGTCCTTACACAGGAATATTGCAGTGAGAGGAAGAGAAGGAGGGCGGGAAGTAGTTCCCCAGGACACAGGAAGGATTTGAGGTGAGAAATGAAGTCTACACGGAGAGTGGAGAGGCTGCAGTCTATAGGCAGAGTGAAGACAGAAACTTTATTGATGAAGAGAGCTACCAAGTAGCAGTCTCTCCCAGAGCCCAGACTCTGCGAGGGAATGGCAGTAGTCTGAACATGCAGACATATAGTGACTGCTACAGATCTCAGAGGTCTCCATCAAGAAAGGCACCAGTGGAATGGAGCAGTGGATGCATCAGACTACAGTGGCTTGTGAGATATCCAGATTTAGACCTCACCCAGGAAAGGGTGACTGGCTGGTAGCTATCTTGGAAAGGGGCCAGCTGAGCTGGGATCTCAGAATAGCTGCAGGCAGACTCTATCTAGTGGCTTCTGGTGCCTCAGTAGGGGTGCTAAATTCAAGACAGCAGGAGGTCAGGGAGAGAAGTTCAAGTTGGCAGGCCACAAATAAGACTGTTGTAGGCTCAAAGAATCTGGTTCCAGCCTCATAGCCAGAAATTGGCTTGAACTTCACATGAACTAAAGCAGGCAGGCTGGCTGGGATTATCCTCCACCCTTACCATGAAGCTGCATCTAGCTTGCTGGGATCAGTTTGGTTCTGGACTCTTGACTGCCCACATTGCCTAACAGTGAAAGCATAGGCACATTTTGAATTGGACATTTTTTGGTATAACTTTTTTCTGTTTTTCCCTCTTTCTAGTTCTTGTTTAGTTTAGTTTAGTTTTTTCTTGATTGTTTGAACAGTTTCTAGTTTTTTGATGTTCTGTTCTTTATTTTTTTCCCTTTTCTGTTTCCCATCTGTCTTCTTCACCAGTTTCCTAAAGTTTGTCCTCCAGCCTTCCTTCTGACCTCTTCGTCTCATTCTATTTCTGTTTCTTACACCCTAACTCCTTTTAAATTTTGTCTCCCATGGGTAAAAAAACCATATCGAGGGCTACAATTTGATATTTTCTAGGCTATTTTGATGCTATTGTTATTGTTGCAAGTTGACATGATTGTGCTGATCAGTTGTTCCCCTGGTATACCAAGAATGAGATTGCCTACAGGTTCCTAAAAAAAATTAAAAAGGTCTACAGGCCATTGCCAAAGAACAGGCAGCTGGGCCAAGGAGACAGAAACTTGTCATCCCCAATAAAGTGAGGAGGTAGGATCCTGCAAGAGACTCAAAACCAAAAAGATAGATACACCTGGAATATGTTTTTGAGAAGTAATAATTTCCTAAAGGTTCTGAATACTGTCAATAAAACTACTTGCCATAAGCAATTTACAAACATCAACTCAGGAATCAAACTTAAACAAAGAAAAAAGAAAATGAGAAGACATTTAAACAAGATGCAAGCCCCACAGACTTTCAGCTCACCAAAGACAAACCCTGGGGGCAAACCCCCAGAATACTGAAAGCCACCCACCTGGAAAGCCACCCACCTGGACTTGCTAAAGTGGTAACAGCAGAAGTAACAAAGCAGATGAATGAAGCTCTAGAAGAAAATCAATGCACAAATAATTTCCCAATGACTACAGAGATGATGACCAGAATGAAACATACAGATAAAAAAATAGAGGAGCTCAGAAACATTATGGAAACCATGGATTTCCACTGAAAGTACATGCAACAGAATGAGTCAATACAAAGACAAAATATCAGACACAGAAGCCAAGATTGTGGTTAGCAACCAAGAAAAGAGAAATTTCTTAAAAATAGCAAGGGACCATGAGAAATCATCTCAACAGCTGCGAGACGATGCAAAGAAGAATAATGTAAGATTGTAGTCAATGAAAAAGCAGGAAGTAGTACAAATAAAAAAATCTGTTCTCAGAAGTAATGGCAGAAAATTTCCCAACTAGGGGAAAAAAACTGACATATAGATAAGTGAGGCATACAGTACTCCAATTTGCCATGATGGAAAAAAACAAAAAAAACCCAAAAAAACCTCTTCCCCAAAGCATACATTACTCAAGATTCCAGAAATTCAACACAAGGACAGAATATTAAAAGCTGTTAGAGAAAAGAAACAAATCACCTATAAAGGAAAGCTCATCAAAATCACAACACACTTGGCAACACAAACTCTCAAGTCAAGGAGAGCTTGGAGTAAAGTATTTCAAGCCCTAAAGGAACACAACCTCAAAGTCAGACTGATGCATAATGCAAAACTATCCTTCAAAATTAATGAAGAAATAAGATACTTCCATGACAAAGAAAACTTGAAGAAATCATGACCACTACACCAGCACTCCTTCAAAATATACTGAAAGATATCCTACAAAGAGACAATAAAGATAACTCCATGAACCCCTACAGAATGAATTCACCAGGGAAGGCAAGAAATTAAACAGAAAAGAAGTAAGCCAATAGCAGGAAAATAACATGACAGAGATAAGACAATATGTGTCAATTATAACCATCAATGTTAATGGTCTCAATTTATCAACCAAAACCTACAAACTGGCAAAATGGATCAAGAAGCAAGATCCAACAATATGCTGCATACAAGAAACAAATTTAATTGAAAACAAATTCACAGACTGAAAGTCAAGGGATGGAAAACAATATTCCATATGACAGGAAACTAGAAAAAAGTAGGAGTAGCTATTATATTTACAGACAATGTGAATTTGAAGCCAAGACCGATTATGAGAGACAAAAAAGGTCACTACATCCTATTAAAGGGAACAATCCAAGAGGAAGATATAACAATCCTAAATATATATATATGCAGAGCACTCAACTATACAAAACAAGTATTAACAGGCACAAAAAAATCCTATAAAACACTTAGACAGCTGTAAAGGGGACCTCAATACCTCACTGTCACAAATAGATCAACTAGACAAAAAAATCAACAATGAAATATTAGAATTGAACTGAACTTTTGAACAAATGGACTTAGTACATGTTTATAGTGTTCCACCTCACAACATCAGACTACACATTCTTCTCAGCTGCACATGGGACTTTCCAAAAACAGATCACATCACATACTAGCTCACAGAACATGCTAAAGTGAATGCAAAGAAAATGAAATAATCCCATGCATAGTATCAGACCATACTGCAATTAAATTGGAAATAAATGACAAACCACAGTAACTCCATAAACACACGGAAATTAAATAACACTCTTTTGAACAACGAACATATCACAGATAAAATTAATGAAGAAATCAGACAATTTCTACAATTAAACAATAATGACAATACAATATACTGGAGTTTTAGGATTCAATGAAAGCAATTTATAGCAATGAATTCCCATAACAGGAATATAGACAGGGCTCAAATGAACAACCTAATGTTGAACCTCAAGCTTCTAGAAAAAGAAGAGCAGGTCAAGCCCAAATCTCGTACAAGGGAAGAAATTACAAAAATCAAAGCAGAAATTAATGAAATGGAGTCTAAAAACCAATAGAAAGAAAAAAAGAACAATAGAAAGAATCAAAGATTTGGTTCTTTGAAAGATTAAACAAAAATGACAAACCCTTAGCCAAAACAACAACCCTTACCAAAAAAAGGAAAGAACAGAGCTGGGGATTTAGCTCAGTGGTTCCACCGCCTGCTTCACAAGCACAAGGACCTGAGTTCGATCCCCAGTACCAAAAAAAAAAAAAGGAAAGAACAAACTCAAATCCATGCAATTAGGAATGAAAAGGGTGAGATGACAATGGCTCCTGCAGAGATTCAGAAGATCATGAATACCCACTTTGAGAGTCTAATAAGATGGAAAATGTAAAAGAAATGGACAGATTCCTAGATATATATGAATTACCCAAACTGAATCAATAAGATATATAAATTCTAAATAAACTAGTATCAGACAATGAAATAGAATATGTAATGAAAAAACTACCAACAAATTAAAGTCTTGACCCTGGTGGATTCGCTACTGAATTCTATAAGATATTTAGAGGAGACCAAATGCCACTATTCCTCAAACTCTAATGAAAATGAAAGGGAAGTGATACTCCTGAATTCATTCCTGGAAGCAAGCATTACACTGATTCAAAAACCAGAGAAGGATCCAACCAAAAAGGAGAATTGCAGATCAATCTCCCTAATGAACATAGATGCAAAAATCCTCAATCAGATACTGGCAACAGAATGTACCAAATCATCAAGAAGGTTATACACTATGACAAAATTGAATTCATTCCAGGGATACAGGGATGGTTCAACATACACAAATCAATAAATGTAATACACTATATTAACAGAGCCAAGGACAAAAACTATATGATCCTCTCAGCAAATGCAGAAAAAGTATGTGACAAGGTCCAACACCCATTCATGATAAAAATCCTACAGAATATAGATGGTCTTTATCTCAATCTTATAAAAGCCATCTATGACAAACCAAAAGGCATCATCATACTAAATGGACAAAAACTGAAAGCTTTCACTCCAAAGATCAGCCAGAGCAATTAAGACAAGTAAAAAAAATGAAAGAAAGATTAAGAAGGAAAGGAAGAAGCTAAATTATCACTGTTTGCAGATGTCATGATACTCTACATAAAAGACCGCAAAAACCCCACCAAAAGACTTTTAGATTTGACAGCCAAATTCAGTGGCATAGCTGGATACAAAGTCAACAGCCTTTCTGTACAAAAATAACTGACTCTTGGAGAGAGAAATTACAAGAACAGTCCCTTTAACAATAGTACCAAAAAAAAAAAAAAAAAAAAAAAAAAAAAAAAAAAAAAAAAAAAAAAAAAAAGAAGTAAAAGACCTCTACATTAAAAACTATACTAGGTGGGCCAGGGATTTAGCTCAGGGTTGCTGCTGCCTGCCTGAGGCGAGTTTGATACCTGGTATCAAAAAAAAAAAAAAAAAACTGAAAAACCAAAAACAAAAAAACTATACTAGGGCTGGGGATTTACCTCAGTGGTACCTCTGCCTGCCTCCCAAGTGCAAGGTCACAAGTTTGATCCCTGATACCAAAAATAAATAAATAAATAATAAATACAAACTACAGTACTCTGAAAAAGGAGACTGAACAAGGTGTCAGAAAATGGAAAGATATCCCTTGTTCTTGGACAGGAAGAACCAATATAGTGAAAATGGCGATTTACCAAAACTGCTATACAGATTCAATGAAATCCCAATCTAAATCCCAACAGCATATCTCACAGAATTAGAAAAAACAATCACAAAATTCATTTGGAACCAGAAGAGACCTAGAATAGCACAGGTAATCCTGGGCAACAAAGGCAAGGAAGCAGGTATTACAATCCCTGACTTTAAATCATACTACAAAGCTACGGTGATAAAAACAACATGGCACTGGCAAAAGAACAGACCTGAGGGTCAGTGGAACAGACTAGAGGATGCAGAAACAACAGCATATGTACTCAACCGCCTTACCTTTAACAGAGGCCAAACACCTTCACTGCAAGAAAGATAGCCTTTTTAATAAATGGTGCTGGAAAAACTGGCTTTCCACATGCTGAAAATTGAAACTAGACTTTCACCATGCACTAACCTAAAACTGAAATGAATCAAAGATCTAAATATTAAAAAAGAAGCACTAGCCAGGCATGGTGGCACATGCCTGTAATCCCAGCACTCAGGAAGCTGAGGCAGGAGGATCGCTGTGAGTTTGAGACCAGCCTGGGCTACATAGTGAGTTCCAGGTCAGTCTCAACTACATAGCGAGACACATCTGTCTCAAAAAACCAGGAAAAAAAAAAGAAAGAAACACTAAATCTAAATCTGCTGGAAAAGAGACTAGGTAGAACACTTGAAGATACAGGTGTAGGCAAAGATTTCATGAACAAAACCCAGATCACATGAGAAATATTATGAAGAATCAACAGCTGGGACCTCATTTTATTAAAAAGCTTTTGCACAGCAATAGAAAGCACCAACAGAGTGAAGAGATAACCCACAAAGGGGGAAAATTTTTTACCAACCATTCAGTTAAAGGACTATTATCTAAAGAACTTAAAAAAGTGAGCATCAGAAGTAAAAAGACACTTCTCAGACAAAGAATTAGAAATGGAAAATACATGAAAAAATGTTGAATGACACTGGTCATTCGTGAAATGCAAATTAAAACAATGTTGAAATTCCATCTCACTCCTGAAAGAATGGCAGCTATCAAGGAATCAACGAATGCTGGAGTGGCTGTGGGGAAAAAAGGAACCCTTTTCCATTGTTGTTAGTAGTGTAGACCCTGCAGATGACTGCAGAAATCAGTGTGGACCTTTATCAAATAGCTAAAACTAGAGGTCCCATTTGATCCAGCTATACCTCTTCTTGGTGTCTTCCTGAAAGAACTGAAAGTATCATACCAAAATGATATATAAAATCATAAAACTACTAGAAGAAAATATAGGTAAAAAGCTCCATGACACTGATCTGATTATGGTTCCCAAAGCACAGGCAATTAAGACAAATCAGACAAATGGGAATACATCAAAATTTAAAAAGCTTCTGCAAAGCAAAGGACATAATAAACAGAGTATAGTGACAACCAACAGATTAGAAGAAAATATCTGCAATGTATACATCTAATAAGGGTTAATATCTAAAATATAAAAGGGAAAAAACAATTAACTCAATTTAAAATCAACAAGTGACCTGAACAGACATGTATCTAAGGAAAGATATATGACTAGAATATATAAAGAACTCAAAAAAATCAGACCCCCCCAAATATAAAGGCTCAATTCAAAAATGGGCATCTGAAATGAACAGATTTCTCAAAGAAAAGCAGCAAAAAAACATATGAAAAAATGCTCAACATCACTGAGATGCAGATGAAAACAACACTTGAGATTCCATCTTACCCCCAAAAGAATGGCTGCTATCGAGAAATCAACCAATAACAAATGCTGGCAGGGTTGTGGGGAGAAAGGAATGCTTCTCCATTGTTGGTGTGAGTGTAGAATGGTGCAACCACTGTGGAAATCAATACAGAGATACCTCAAAGAACTGGGCCTAGAGGTCCCATTAGACCCAGTGATTCTTTTGCTGGGTATCATCCCAAAAGAACTAGAAGAATCAAACTACAGCAATATATGTGCAGCCATGTTTATAACAGTAGTTAAAACTGTGAAAGGTAGCTAGCTAAAACTTGGAAACAGCCCAACTGCCCATCATCAACTGAAGACTGGATAAAGAAGTGATTTTTTTAATAAAATGGAATATTATTCATCGAGAAAGAAATTAGAGACATTTATAGCTAAATGGATGCACATTGAGGCCATATGTTAAGTGAAATAAATAGGACACACATGTGTAAATACCAAAGTTTCTCTGGTATGAGAAACTGAAAGTGTAAATAAGTATGAAAAGGTATAATAGATAACATGAAATATGAAGAAAACTTCTAAAGGAGTAGGGGAAGTGGGAGGGGAAGGGGAAGGGAAAAAGGGGAAAAGAAAAAATATGAGAAAAGGGAAAAAATGGAAACAAAGTCTTTGTAAATAGGGAAGGGTGGAGGAAGGAGGGCAGGGGAACGAGAAAAAATAAGAACCAAGATACATCATGTAAAGGTACAGGATCCCAATGATGAACATTAACTGTACTGTATACCTAAAATGTACCAATAAACTTAATGAAAAATAAAGAGGTCACCTGCCTCACAAGCACAAGGTCCTGAGTTCTATCCCTGGTACCATTAAAATAAAAATAAATAAATAAATAAATAAATAAAGATATGACTGGCCAATAGATGAAAAAAATTCTAAAAATTACTAAATCATCATGGAAGTGTAAAGTAAAATCACAATAAGAGATTACCATGTACATGATAGAATGGCTAATATGTAAAAGACAAAAATTACCAAGTGTTGGCAAACACGTTAAAAAGGGAAACCTTGTACATTAGTGGTGACAATGTAAATTATTATAGGCATTATGGAAAATTGTACAGATAGACTTAACATATGGTCCAGATATACCACTTCTGGGTACATATATCAAAAAGATCTGAGGTTACTATGTTTAAGAGAGATCTGCACTCCTATGTTCAATGCAGCATTACTCACAATAACTCAGTAACAGAATCAACCCACGTCAATGGATGAATAGGGTAAAGAAAATGTGTACAGAGTAATGAAATACTGGGGAGTCAGGGAGGTGGGGAGATACTGGTTCAATGATACAAAATTTCAGATAGGAGTAAATTCCTGAGTATAGCATGGTGACTACCCTTGGAAACAGTATACTGTACATTTCAAAATTACTAAGAGGGTAAATTTCAAATGTTCTCATCACAAAAAATAAATATGGAGGGTAATGGATAAATTCATTAACTGGCTTGAATTAATCATTCTATTTTATATACATATTTTTAATGTCACTTTGTGCCCCATAAAATATATAAAATTATTTGTTAATATATAATAAAGATTTTTAAAGAATTTAATTAACTTAAATTTTACAAATGGGGGAGAAAGGAAGCAGGGAGAAGAGAGAAGAGAGACAACGACAGAGAGACCAATGAGCACAGGTCAACCTCCAGTCCCAAAAGCACTGTCTACACTTATAGACATAGTAACACTGGGAACCAGCTCTCTTTCTTCTCAAATTCCTGGGTATTGAGCCATAAATATTCTTATTTAAGTTAACTTAAGTGAAGTCCTAGCAGTTTATAAGAATATCGCAAATACACTAATTTTATTAAACTAATATCTGAAATTCACATTAATTTATCAGTTTGGGGGATAAATGAATTTTTACGGTCTATGTTCTGTATTCTTTTTATAAAACATTTAAATTCGACTATGTATTGTTTTTTAGAAAAGTGTTACTCAATTTTGTAGAGGAAAACTGAATTTGGATAAACATCAAATACAGTTGAAAAAAGAAATTAGAAATAATACTAATTATTAATATATCATGCATAAGGGAATGCCAAATTGCCAAATATGCACTTCCTCATTAACTTTTCATCTATCATGAAAAATTCCAATGTCAAAGAAAATTAAGAGGAAATAAATATTTTAATAATAAAATGAATTTGTCAAATTCATTATCACTATCATGTGTTGGGGAAAAACTAACTTTACTTCCCTTGAAAAGATTATAGCAAAATTACCTTGGTGGAGCAGTTGAGCTCGATATCCTGGAAGGGAAGTCGTAAGGAAGGTATGCAGTCGAACAGCCAAAAGAAATTTTAACCCACACTCATCAAGAGTTTCTCCACCTAAAACCAAAGGCAAAAAAGGATTTTTAGTTTGTAAAATACTATTTTCTAAATATAATACAATACTAAAAAGTTCCTATAATCAACATATGTCACAGTATCAGATACAGGGACAAAACACTCTTAAACTGACCCAAAATAAGGCAAAGTAGTTTTAACAGTCTAGAATAGTTTCTAATATTTTTTCTATGAAATTTTACATTACAAAAAAAGTAGTATAACTAGGTACTTTAAGTGGAAAGATAAAAAACCCTGAATCTTACATTAAAATGTAACTGATTTTTAAAGTTGAATCCCCTTTGTGGCATATTTTATAGTTGAGATACATATCTATCTATCTATCTATCTATGTATATCTTACATTGACTCAAATCATATACCCATCCCAATAATTTGCTGCTAACATTGACAGAAAATGTTATACAGTAAACAGGGTATAATATTTTACTTCAAATAGTTAAAAACCAAACATCTGTAACATTCACATGAAAATTAATATCTATTTGTGGTCCTCTTAGTATTTATTAAGAAAATTGTCAGCTTTTTCCTTAAATTTAGAATTTATTATTTTTATCTCAAATTTACTCCTGACTTTCATTAATTCATAGGATGCATCCTACTTACAGATACACAATTGGGATTATTTTAGTAGAGGTTATTTTTTTCCTCTGGACATGCTAATTTGAACGTTCTCCAGACTATAGAGTTATTAGATATATATAAATACACAAAACTATATTACTGCTGCTAGCTTGGTCTCCCAAAAGACTGCACCGGCAATGTGGAAGTACATTTTTCACTTCATATTCCTAATAATATTGTCATTCTTTGAGGTTTAGTAAGAAGTCCCTATTCAAATTTCTTTATAACTCAGAAGCCTGAAAAATAATGCTCTCTAGGTAAGGAAAAGATCTAATAATTACTAAGCTAATACTTATATTTCTTATCCCACATAGGAGTATACACTAATGCTAAATTTTAAAAAGTATTTTTAAAACATAATTTTAATAATGCATATCACAACATGAAGAAAACAAAAAAGAAACTATCTTATGTTCAGGTGCCTAAAATAACTTTATTAAAACAAACAGTACAAATGACTAGCATAATGAGTTTTTGAAGTTTCTCACATTACTATGACTTATGAGATAGATACTATTTATTAGAGTTAAAACTGCCGTGAAGGAAGCATTTTTCAAAAATTGTTCATAGTACCATTTTTATTAAAAATTATTTTCTATGAAAATAAGTACAGCTATTATCATCAGTTTTTATTCAAATCCTGCAAATAATTTAGTTGTACCTTGACTTCTGTCTCTGCTTTCTCCAATATCAGTGCTTGTAGTTGCGATTGTATCTGCCAAGGCCATCAAAGACATCTGTTCCATCCTACTGAGGCCTGGTAAACTAGAATGAAGTAAGTGGCCAGAGAGAACTTGAGCATGTTCAGGTCCAAAATAAGTTGGACTGTACTGTGAAAGGTCAATAACTCTAGGCTTTGTATTTTCTTCAACTGTCTCTAATACTTGAACATCAGGCATCAGAACTGAAATCTGAAAAAGCTCATCATAACTCTCTTTAGACATTTGGTTTGATTTATTTAGGGAACTGTCATTACTAGATTTCTCCAAAGATGAGTAATAGCTATCATCATCTGCTGCAAGTAAAGCATATAAAGGAAGTGGAGGAACAGAATCTATTTCTGTATAATCTGTATTTTCAGCTTTGTTGAATGCCTGAGGATCCCTGGTAGTGCTTCCACTAGCACTGATGGTGAGAGATCTCAGGCGGCGTTCATGATTGGACTCAGCATCATTCAGAGCCACAACTTCCCCAGCAATGCACTTGACAAGATGTGACAAAATAGCCTTTGCTCTCCGAACTTTACCAAGATCCATGAGTTCCAAAAGCTGCAAGGGATGGTACTGAGGTAAAGTTGGGGAAAGCATATGAGCTGCTTCAAAAAGACCCGAATCTTCCATGTCCACTGAAAGATCAAATGCAGTTTTCTTTCCACAGATTTTCTGTGCAAGACTAGTCATGGATCGAGTCAGAGTTTTCTTTGGAGGATGTAACCCAGAACTTGATGAGTTACTCTGTTTTATTAGACTTATTATAGAAGGAGTGCTCCCATTGTATGAATCTGTTGTAACAAGTTCCTGTTTCAAAGATGGCTGCCACTGGGAATACACATGCATTTCACAATCCATTCCTACCACAAGGATGCCATCCCTGACCCAGGATAAAGACACAGGAAAAGGTGGGGAGCCTTCTACAGAAGAAACCAAGTCCACACTTCGTAATAAAACAAATTTAGAACGAGGCACAACTTTAGTACTCTCCCACAGAGGAAATGCCAGACTCTCCTTAGTAGTCTGTTCTTGTACCTTGCCAGACAGGGGTCCATACATAAAAAGTTTTGACCCGATTCCTACAGTCAGAATATGAGAACCATCTTCTCTAGACATCCAGTCTAAGTGAACTAAATGTTTAGTGTTGGATGTAATACTTTCTTTATTGAACAAATATACCTCTTGTTTGTTATAGGCCACTAAATTGCTATCAATACTAATGCCAGAATCCAAAACTGTGCTTAACTCATCTAAATGAATTGTCTGCTCAAGAACCCAACATGAACCTCCTGTGGATTCACATTCAAAAATACTTACATGCATCACAAAGTCCTGAGAGGATCTACTATTAAATGGAGGCTGCTTATAAGCTACAGCTAAACGATTTGTATGTGCACAACTAACTTCTATAGGCCTACCAGGTACACTTATACTACTATTGCTCTGGAGTCCATCTTCAATAAGTAATGGCCATTCTTCCCAAAAGTATGCAAGATCCGTTTTTGCATTCTCTGACATGGTAGCTTCACAATCTGTTACTCTGCATCTCCAAAATCTTACTTTTTCATCTGAACACGAAGTTGCCAGTAAATATGGAGCACTGCACACAGGATATAGAGAAGAAGAACTCAGATGTCCTAAAAGGAAAATAATCTATTAACACAATGTCCAGTTTGGTTTACATGTGTTTTTATGTATTAAAGGTTTTAGTCCTTTTGTATCAACTGCTAGTATGACAGTCTATACTTAGTTTAAAGATGAACAAGAACAATAAAAGGCTAATAATACCAAAAAGGTATATAAAAAGGTATCAAAAAAACCTAGAGATGAAAGGATACTCAGAAAATTTACTGCAATTCCTGAATTTTACAGATAAAGACCCTTGACCAAATTAAGTATCTCATGTCTAAATCAAAGAACTAGACAAAGGTAGAATGAAAACTTGAATTATTTTCCTGATTCCTAATCCAGTATTTGTTTTCAACCCTGCTAGTTTCATACATTATAAATCTCATTTTAAAGGTATCAATACATTTTTAAAAATCAGTCAATATTCCATGGCTCCTTCACAGTTTTCAATAAAATGTGAATGGCCCACACTTTCCTAAGTTTTAAATGGTCACTTTACAGGGCCCTTCATAATTAAGGTGCTGTTAATATAATTGGTGTTCAGAAAATTCCTAAATGGAACTTAACATTTACACATATTTAAATAATCATATACTATTAGTTTTCTAAATGAGAGATCAGCAAACTTAAAAGGCCAGATGGTAACAACTACTTTAGGCTTTACCCACCATAGGGTTTGTTGCAACTACTCAACAAGTAAGTGTAGGAGCAAAGCATGTATATACAATAGTAAACAAACATGTGATTCCGTGTTCCATTCAAACATTTACAAGTATGTGATTTATAGTTTGTTGGCTTCTGCCTAAACTATTATACATGAACTACTAATTACAATATGAACACCTTATAGGACATTTTAAAAGTAAGTTTAAAAGTAAATTTCACTGTAATTATTATAGGTTTCTTTTTTAAAAGCCCTCAAGGAATATAGCAATATTATAAAATGATTAAATTGACATCATCCATTAGTTCCTCTGAACTAAAGAATAAAGTTCTTATCTTTTCCAATAGTACTTCTTTAAAAAGCAAAACAAAACAGGCCAAAGATTCAGCTCAGTGGTGCTGTTGCCTGACTCAGAAGCATGCAAGGACCCAAGTTCAAGCCCTGGTCCCCCGCCAAAAAAAAAACCTAGAAAACCAGATTTCACCATATTCTGTTTTTGGTCAAACAAATCTGTTTTTGCTTAGGACTTCTTCCAAAGAACTTAGGCCAAAGTTAAACAACAGAGTTATCTTGATAAATGTCTTTGATTTTTCTATATTTGCCATTTTAATTTAAGTTTAGTCATGAAAACTGTACTGTTCTGGCCAATAATAGCAGCTCTTGAAATTCTGTCAATGCAAAAGTCAGTATTTTTCAAAGTTTAATTTTCCTTACACTGAAATTTTAAAAATTAAAATATACAGAGAAACACAATGTAAACATCAGAACACTGTCGTCAGGGATTTGGCTCAATGGTTCCGCCACCTGCCTCACAAGTACAAGGCCCCAGGTACCAAAAAACAAACAAAACAAAACAAATAAAAAAGCCCACCAGAACACTGTTGGTAACCCCAACTCTTATAAACTTCACAATTCTGAAAAGAATGTACTTGACAACAACATGGGAAACTGAAAAGCATGCAAAGTAATCAGTCAAAAAGACAGAGAAGTAATAAAGAACAAAGACAGACTTTTGATTATGAAAACCAAAGAATTAGAGACAAAAAGACGGATGTTGTATTGGTATTCTTGATAGTGGTTCTTGATCTTTCACACACGTGAGAATCACTCAGAGCACTTGTTAGAACAGACCACTGCCTTCTACTCCAAATTTACACAACTATGACAATGAAAGGAATGAGTTATAAAAGATACAAATAAATACATAAAAATTTCTGTCTTGGAATTCCTGGTAAGTACATGAGAATCACCTGGAATGCTTATTAGCCCAGATCACTAGCCTTACTACACTAGCCTGTGAATCATAACTGGCATGCAATCCAAGAATTTCTATTTCCAGCAAATTTACGGGATACTGAAGCTGCTCATCTGGAAACCACATTCTGAAAATATGCCAGAATCTTAGCACATGGCTCCAAGCAACATTACCACTACTACTGAAGTCACCAAATAAAATTCAACTTAAGTTAAAATCTCTACTCTAGAAACTTTCCCAAAAGAACAACAGAATTTTTTGTTTAGAAATTAGTATTAAGACTAGACCTGGATGGGCCAGGGATTTCGCTCAGTGGTTTCATTGCCTACTTTGCAAGCACAAGGTCCCAAGTTCAATCCCTGGTACCAAGAAAAAATAAGAAGACTAGCGCTGGCTCAGAACAATCAGAGTAATTTGAAAGCATAATGAGAAATTTAAGTCTTCAATTTAGGGTAAATATAATTATTTCCATTTCCACTTCTACATAAATTTGCAGGTAGTTCTAATACCTATTTTAAAATATCTGGTAAACACTCATGGATTAAAATTATCTTTCCATAAAATTTACAAACCTGCTGATGGCTTAACACTTATTATCTCAACTCCTTCTGGCAAATTCAGCTCTTGGCTATAAACCATTTCTGAAAACAGAGACAATTTGCTGGTACTCTGAAGATTTGCTTTGCAAGCCTGATACTTCTGTGAAAAAGGAGACAGAATCTTCTCTGGAGAAGAAGAATAATATTCTTCAGGTTGCCCAACTGCTTCCGATATTTTTGTATCTATTTTTTCATCTAGAAAACATTAAGAAAATAAAAAACTACTACATTTTAAAAATCCAAAATTGCCTTATAAAAGATGCAATGGCAATTTAGTAATATCATTCTTTAAAGCAAGAAAACAAATCATTTTGTATTAACTGAATAAAATAATTATCACCTCCATATAAGAACAGCTTTAAGAAATAGGCCCTGAATTCTCCAGTCACATATAATTTGTTAATATTTAAGCCTACCAGAAAAAAAAAGAATTACCGGGGGCGGGGCGGGGAGAAAAAGCAATGATGACTCACCCAATGATACAGGAACTGATTTTAAATGTAAATTCCACATGTGTAATAGTGAACGATTGTCTTGAGTGCACTCTATTACAACTAAGTAGAACTTTTCAGAAAATCCATTAGGTGAGCTACCTGTTGATATTAGTGATACTTTTGATTAACACAGAAAAGTGATACAACTTACTAAAAATACCAAGTTAAATAAGTGAACTTTTAAGAGAAAGAGTACTTAAAGTTTTTAATCTAGGATTCTAAGCACAAGGTGATATTACAGGGCTGGGGAATTAGCTCAGCAGCACAGCACCTGCCTGGCAAGCATGAGGTCCTGAGCTGGATCCCTGGTACCCGCTCCTCCAAAAAAAGAAATCCAAAGTGATATTGCAGAATGTATTCAACTTCTTTAGCACATGAATTTGTAATAAGTTAAAATTTTAACAATGATGTGTATCCCGTGCTTAAATTTTATTCTTGAATTCACAGGCTTAAGAAGTCATATGCAACAGTCATTACTATCAAACTGGCCACATAAAACAGATCACATTTAGTGGGAAATTTCTAAGCAGAAAATATGTGATATATACCTTAAGTCAATAATGATGAATATCATGTTGCCAAAATCTTTCAAACTAAGCTCCAAAATAAAATCGACCTATGAATTATGCTTAAGGAATAACTAAAATATAATTATTTATATTCTGACATATTAGTCAAGAAAATTTTTCTTAGTCCACACAAGTTCAAAGAGCATTCAAGGTGCTCAAAACAAGTACATCTTTCTAAAATCAGTGGTGCTTTATTATCTTTTTAACAATAGATTTCCACCCAAATTTTCATCATGAGCTATTCTTCATATGCCAAATTGTAAGTGTACATTATACAAAATTATGTAAAAATGTACATTATATAAATAAAATTACATTAATATATATAAATCATAGAATATATAAAAACAAAAAGCGACTATTATTAAGACTTTTTCCAAAGATTTTGCTGTTTTAATTTTGCACAGGAAAAAATTTTCAAAGGAATATGAGAAAGACAACCATAACTAAATGAAAAAATAACTGATAATATGGCCTAAATGAGTTAGGCCAAATAATAAGAGATGGTCAAATTACAAGAATTAAGAGGAAGGAGAGGACAAGGAATTACCCTAAAAGGGACAAATTGGTCCTATTTCTTACCATTTCACAATTAAGAAAGTCCCAATAATAATAATATCTAAAAAACATTTTTCTTCTTGAGCATAGAGCCAAAGAAGATAAACATAACTTCTCAGGTTTTTTTCTGGGAAACTTAATAGTTTCTCAGCCAAAGTCATTTGGAATTTCCTGGAAAAATTAGATAAGTTCTTAAACAGAATCTTAGAAAAGAAAATGTTAGAAAGATGAAGAACTCAGAAATATTTGACCTGAAGCATAAAAATTTTTCTGTAAGATTTTTAAAGAAATTTGAATAATTAACATTAACACTCGAAGTAGTTCAACATAAAAAAATTTACTTATATAAATAATCCTCTGTGCTTTATCTGACATCTTTATTTCCCATTTTTAGCACTGTTCTATAATAGTCAGATTTACAAAAAGCACATGAATAAAATGTATGTGTACAATTTATGAAATAACAGAAAATGACAGAAGGCTATGTAAAAGCAATGGTAAGAAATTGGATTCTCAAGGGTAATAAGGAAAAAAAAATGTGAGATAATGAAAAGATGGAAATAAAGTGTTTGTAGATGGGGAGGGGAGGAGGGGGTAAAAGGAGGGCAGGGACAAAGGGAAAAAATGAGAACCAAGACCTGTCATGTAGAGGTCCAAGATCCCAACAATGAATGTAACTGTACTGAATCCCTAAAACGTACCAATAAACTCAATTAAAGCTGAAAAAAAAAAATTGGATTCTCAACATAAAAGGAAAAAAACTCTAAGGAATACTCAAAAGAGGAGAAAAATGAAAAGGTGAGCAAAAAATTTACAAGAAAAGTAAAAATCTGGAACAAAAAGAGAAGTAGTTAATATTATTTGAGACTTGATAACTGACATACTGCATAGTTGCTTTATGGTATTTTAGTTTTCAGGAAAGTTATTTCTAAGTTTGGTTTGATTCTGTAACTGATAACTAAAAGGTTTTAGCTCTATTTTATTTCATACAAATTAAAAGTTAAAGTTGGGTTAGTGGAGTTTAATAAAAATTTTAAACTGTTTTATTATAAATGCTTTAATTAAGATATTTGGTTTATAAATTAGGACTTTATAACAATATTTAAACTACTTTTTATGCTGAGTCTTCATGGCTTCTATCATAGTCTTGAGCTCATCTATTTTTTTGTCAGTTTAAACTACTTTTTAAAATTAGGAATCTCTAAATGGCCAAGGATCCTTGTTATCCAAATCACTAAGGTAGAAATCCACTAATGCAAAAAGCACTTACACAATGACTATAAAACATTTCTAGAGCTGGGAGTGGTGGTGCACAACTGTAATCCCATCACTTGGGAGGCTGAGGCAGGAGGATCGCTGAGTTCAAGAACAGCCTGGGCTACATAATGAGTTCCAGATCAGTCTCAACTACATAGTGAGACCCTGTCTCAACAACCCCCCAAAAAAAACCCAAAAACCAACCAAACAAAAAGCATATTTCTATTGTTTTTCAAAAACATGTAACAGAAAATCCTTTAATTTTTTTTAGCTTTTTCTTTGCAAATAATAAAAATACAGAGATAGGGATGTAGTTCAGTGGTAAAGAGCCTCTCCTACGTAAGGTTCAATCTCCAGCACTGGAAAAGAAGAGGAGGAAAGGGAAAGGGAGGGGGAGGGGGAGGAAGTGGGGGAGGTGGAGGAAGTGGGGGTGGCAGAGGAAGAGGAAGAGGTGGAGGAGCTGCCTTTGCATGTAGAGCCAGCTATGTGGGAAACAGAGACAGGAGGATCACTGGAGCCCAGGAGTCAAAGGCCAGCCTGTGAAACACAGCAACATCCTGTCTCAGAATAAGTAGGTACAGAAAAGGCCAATGTTTATGTAATATCACAAATCCAAATAGAACAATTTTAAGTTAAATAAACAATGTGAAACCTATCAATTCATTCTAATTAACCGCCTAACATGTTCTACTTTATATTTCCCATTACATATAAAATTCCTTACCTGTACTGGATAAAATGCAGTCTTTTCCCAGACTCTTCTTTTCAAGGTTATTCAGAATGAAGTCTTCTTGAAAAACATGAAGCAGCTGAGTTTTTCTACCATGCTGAATATAAATAAATACCAATATAAGTTGACATATGTGTTTACCTAATGCTAAGTAATAGAAAAAATACTTACAAGTTTAGTAATGGGATCTAATGCGATAATACATCCTGGCCTGGCTGTTGACTGTTGACTGACGATGTTAAACACTTCACCAACATATTTCTGTTTTAAAAAAATTGATACCTCCTTTACTAAACAATTAAATTAAAAAGTAATTAGGAACAAATAACATGGAATTTCAAGCATAACAGATAATTAAGCTCAAGGAAGGGGCTAAATACAGCCCTGTTCAACTATATAAACATTCTAGGATTTTAACTCGAGATTACACAAAAATGAATAAAAGTCACAGCTCAATGGGTACACAGAAAAACAAAATTAATACTTGGTCACTGTTAGGAAGAAAAATATTTACTACCCATGAATGTGAAAGACTGACTAAAAAATTCTTAGGTATTTTCGAAAAAGCAGTGATTTTTGTTTGTTTGGTTTTGGTACCAGGGATTGAACTCACAAACCTGTGCTTGTGAGGCAGATATAGTGCCACTGAGCTAAATCCCCAGCCAAGAAGCAGTGGTTTTTAAGCACTAATATTGAGGTAGGAAAGACAGAGCTAGTTGACAAACTATATATGCTGATTCCCTGATTCACTCTAGTCAAAATCACATTGTTTTGTTCAATAATCATTTTTTAATATTCAGCATTCTTGTTCTATCAGCAGCATGTGAGCCTGATGATTTTTCCCTCCTTAAAACATTTTCTTCATTTGGCTTCTATTATAGACTGCATTCACACTATTTTAAAAAGTCGAATGTTCTGGCATTCAAGACTTGTAACACTTTGTTTTCTAATTATACTCTCTCCCTTCTTTTCTCCCTCCACAATCTCCTCTTCACAACTTTAAATTTACCTGTTGACAACATCCTATTTAACATCTTCAGGCCACAGCTCGTTCTAAACCCCGGAGACTAACCTGTGGGGTGTCTTGGATGTCAAACAGGCATCTCAAAATTAACCTGTCCAAACATCCTCTTCAGTCAACATAGCTCTCAAAACCTGCTAATTTTACAATCTTCTTTATTTCAACTCATGGCAATTCTACTTTACCTAATACCCAGCCACAATCTGTAAGAGCAATCCTTTTTTCCCCACACATTCCATATCCAATCCAATCATGACTAATCAAAACTCAAAACGTATCTTTCTAGAATTTGGCCAATTCTTACCATCTCTCTTATTACTCCTGCTACTATTGTAAGTACCTGTGTCTCTCTCTTGGACTACTACAATGGCCTCCTAAATTGGTCTCTCTGGTTCCACTTCCCATTTATAATCTATGTGACCTCCAGAATGACCCAATAAAAACAACTCAGTCAAACTATATCATACTATCATTTTCTTTAATGATTTCCAATTATTCAGAGTAGAAGCCAAAGTTACAGCAAGGATCTGTAACGATCTCCTTCCTGTCCCTTTACACAATCAATATACAGTGGTGGCTTCAGTCTTTAAATGGCAATCCCTATTCCTGGATGACTCTTCCTCCCTCAGCTCCTTCCAGTGTTTACTCAAATGTTCCCTTTTCTGTGACATTTTCCCACACTCCCTATTTTCTTTTGCAACACTGTTTCTCTCCATAGTATTTCTTAACATTTTTAAGCCGTCTTTTCCACCATATCTCCCTCAATAGAACATAAAGTCTATGGTATGGATTTCTGTCTGTTTTGTTCACATTTAAATTCCCAACCATTGTAATAGTGCTGGCTAAAAAGAAGACCCTTGATAAAAATATATACTTTTACTACAATATATTATGCATATTTTGGGAAAATTTGTGTTCTACAAAATCACACATTAAAAATAAAAACAGGATTAAAGCAGACCACTGAATCTAATCAACTCTGTAACCTGAGACTTAATAAAAATATTAAATGATGAGTTCAATCCCCGGTACCAAAAAAATAATAATAAAAAAAAATTAAATGAAAACTGAGAAGATGGCTTGAATCTCCTAAACAGGATGCTCAAACAGAGCTAAAAGCTGCCTCAAATACACAACAAAGCCAAAAAAGGTAAAAATGTTTGTTTGCTGGGGGTGCTGAGACAATGTAAATAGTAGGCTTCTATTAAGCTTTGAAGAAGTATGCCCCTTATAAGGCAAAAGCTTTACAATAGTATTAATAGGAATTCTGCCTGAACACCCAGATTTAAGATTCAAACTCTGTTCCTGTTACTTCAACACCTAATACCTAGAAAAAAAAAAGGTACAGACGAACCGACATAACCTCCACAGTACACTAGCAATAGTCCTTATTTATTTATGAGCAAAGAAGTATTACAGGAATACATAAAAGAACAGACTCATTTTTGGGGGGATGCTAAGAACTGAACCCAGGCCCTCATACATGCTAACCACATGCTTGACCATGAACCATGTCCCTTGCCTAGGCTCTACTTTTTGAATAAGCAAAATGGTTTCTCTAGCTGAAAATAACTGTAAATGTACAACACAAATACAAAAAAATAAGAAACACATGTTTATTACAAATTGTATATCGTGATACTAGTACATGCCAAGAAAATATAGATTAAGTACTATATCTAAAAATACCTATTAAATACTCAACCATTTTAAAAGCCAATACTTACAGAAATTTCAGGGTTTGAAAGCTCATACAAAAGTTTCTTGGCATCAGTAACTGCTTCATATAACCTCAGATATTGTCCATCACTAGCTACAAAGCACGCACTAGGAGAGTTGCAGTATGTACCTATAATGAATTTTCAAACATTTAAAATATAAGCCTTTAGTAATTAAGTCAGAAAACTGAAATTACTATACTAAAAATCAGAATGCTTACCTAGACAGTAACTGGGTATAAGAGTAGGGAGCCATGCCACATTGGAAAAGGCAGAAACATGGAGAGAATTAATCCGGGCAAGTTCAGATACTCCTCCAGAAAAAGACAGTGGCCCAACTGGGTCAACCCTCCAAAGAATAAGCTCACTATAAACTGCATTGGGGTCCTGAAATGCCGTATCAACAGTGTTTTTATTTTGTTGTGTCAAAGAACATTCTTCAATAGTTATAGTATCTTGAGGTTGCTTTTGGTTATCATCATCTGGTGTCCTTAATGCATTATGGTGTGATGTTGTCAGTAATAATGGTAATACTGAGTGGCAAGCTAAATCATTGAGATGAAAACGATGACCACAATACCTGGATTTGTGAGAAATACTAAGAACTGTGGAAAAAGCAGATTCCTCAGCAAAACTGACCAGCCACTGATTCAGAGAACCATCAGCATGCTTTGAAATCATCATAACATTAGGAGTAAAAATACTTAATTTTAAACTATTAGATGATTTACTGTGCCCAGAAGAGATAAGCATTGATGTAGAACGAGTGAGGCCAGGTTTTTGCTTCCCTTGCTGAATAGCCAAGCCAACATTCTTGGTACAGGCATACATTACAATGCTTTTACAGAGCGAGTTTGCGTCACCTGTAGGGAAAGCTACAGGAATTCTGGAAACAAAGGACACCTAAAATTAAGAAAGAGAGTATTAGACTATATCAAATTAGAGATATTACAAAACACTACCCAAACAGGAAGTAAGTCTTTAGAGATCATAATAGTACCTGTACTTGACGAAACATACCAGGCTGGT
Source organism: Fukomys damarensis (assembly GCF_012274545.1). NCBI lineage: Eukaryota > Metazoa > Chordata > Mammalia > Rodentia > Bathyergidae > Fukomys > Fukomys damarensis. Next base: position 37,264,973 of record NW_022900921.1, on the reverse strand, counting down.
ATTCATCCAGCCAGTCTACATGCCAAACTAGTAAAGAACCATCCATGGGATGAATACTGAAAAGCATATCTGCATTTTTACTCCATTCAGACAGAAGTACTTCAATCTGATGATCAATAGCAGCTGATGGTAACTGTGTAAAACTTGCGTTTGGCACCATTTTATCTCCACCCAATTCCTTCTTTTCACGATTTACTTTCAGATCATCAGCACTATCATCCATTTCTATATGGAAAAAAATTAATAAGTAAATACAATCATACTATTACTACAAACTAAGAAATAGCTTTATAAAATATTTTAAAATTTGTATACCGATTTATCAATCTAGGTAAAAATATATTATCACACCTTTAAAAAATCCCAACCCTTATACCTTTCCCTCAAATCTTGATTAGGAATATAGATACTTTCTTAAAAGAGATATTTAAAAAATGTTTTGACTGCTTATCAGATTAAAAAATACAATAAGTCAAGACACTCAAATCTACAAGAAAAAAGAAAAACAACAGAAAAATAAGTCAAAGTGTATGAAAAGCCAGCCACAGAAGATATTAATTAAAAGATATCCATTCTGTTCAATTTGTGTGTCTCACAAAGTGAGACAAGATGCCATTTTCCCCTTGTGAACTGGCAGGAAAGTTATATAAGGAAAGGATTCAGTGTAAAAAGGATTATTTAGATGTACTTAAGAGAAAGTAAAAACTTACTGGTGGGCAATTTGTCAGTTGTTGATATTTAAAAACTATATATATTCACTGGTAATTTCATGTCTAGTAAGCTACAGAAAACATCACACAAAGACGAAAAGATGTGTCATAATACCAATATAGTATAATGAAAAGGCTATTTTAAATCAACTTAAATGTCTATCAGTAGAGGAATTGTTGTAGATTTCTCCTGGATATGGAACATTAAAAATAGTAAGATGGAAAACTCCCCAATATTTGATTTAAACAAGTTGTAGGATATTACCTTTGTATAAAAATGAATATCTATGCTATAACTACTGTATACTTATGTTCACAGAAAAGAAAGCAATCTGGAAGAACACTCATCAAACATAACCATGTAGAAACTTTGCTCTTGTCCATATAGCTCTTATTTAATGATAAAATAAACTCTTATAATTAAAAACAAGACATTTAAAAAAACTAATTCATCTATGAATCACACACTTTTAACAGAGATGGTCATCCACACACCACAGCTTGATATTCCTGAGTCTTTACCACAGAGGCTATCTAGACGAGGACCATGTAGGGCTCTGTGACTACTTCTTGCCAATGTAATGTGAGTGGAAGGGTATGTATCAGTTCTGAGTCAAGGTTTAGAAGTAGTTATTCCTTCTCCTCTTCTCTCTCTACACCAAAGGCCAGCTGATTGTAGATGAGTTTAAGGTCCTTCAATGTACATAGATATCACCTAGAAAATCATTATATTCATGTAAAGGTACAAGAGCCCAAAGATGAATGTAACTGTACTGTATACCTAAAATGTACCAATAAACTCAATGAGGAAAAGAAAAGAAAAACTATTATATTGTAATACTGAGTAGATGTGCTGAGTAGATCTGTGTGTAGTCTGCAATTATACATTCCTAATGAGCTCTCAGAAAATTAAATATTGCTAATCCACAGAAAGTCATTTAAGAAGAAGATCCTGGGGCCAGGGATGTAGCTCAGTAGCTCACCTGCCTGGCAAGCACAAGGTCCTGAGTTTGATCCTTGGTACCAAAATAAGATAGACAGATAGATAGATAGATAGATAGATAGATAGATAGATAGATAGATAGGTAGGTCCTGGAGCTTACAAAACCATAAGGAAGGAGAACCCTGAGTTCTTGAATCACAAAATGGAAGAAATCTACTTGGAACAGGAATAATTATACCAGATTATTAAATGAGTTAATTCATATTTGCCTTATGCCATTGCAATTTTTCATTCTGAAAAGTTTTACCTTAATATACAAACTGCTGACATTTGAACAAAATTCAGGACTTTTATTCTTTTTAAAGATTTACCTTCATCAGATTTTACATCTGCCTGATTAGAGTCATCTACACTGGCTTCAGAAGACGGCTGTTCAAAACTTTTTCTAAGTTGCTGTATAAAGACTTCCATGGACAAAGTAAAGTGCAGCTCTTTATTGTTTAACCAATGCACCACAAAAGGCCCACTCTCGTCTTCATTTTCACTTAAACTCAGAGATGTAATAGATGGAAGAAGTGGAATATCTACAAAGAAAAGATCACAAAATTAAAATTTTCACCATTCTTGCATACTATATTCATTATTATCTATTTACATAATTATCTTCTGTCTGAGAAAGAATTTTTCTACTTTTTAATTTAATTAAATATTTTGAGTTTTTCAACATTAGCTTTTAGAGTAGATTTAAGTTCACAAAAAACTGAAAGGTAAGCAACAACCACACACTCAGTTCCCATTCAGGCGCCATACCACCCCAGTCACATTCCACCTCCACAAAGGCAATCAGCTTGTGCTTGTGAAATATATAATGGGGTAGGGGATAAATAAACATTCATCAAATAATTATACTAAGGAACACACACACAATAAAGAAGAGCTTTTAGACTGGATATGTTAGAACTTGCCTCTAATAGAAGGGACAGAAGAAAGGTATTTTTTAAATCTTCTCCTTTAGTATCTATCTCATGGTATTTTTTTCTACTGGTGTCAAAAAACAGGTACATTATATCAAAAGATAATTCATGGGATTTATCTTTTCTTTTAAAAAATAGATTTTAGCCAGGCATGGTGGTGCATGCCTGTGATCCTAGCACTCAGGAGGCTGACATAAGAAGATCACCGCAAATTCAAGACCAGCCATGACTGCATAGCAAGAACTTGTCTCAAAAAAACAAACAAAAAAAACCAAACAAACAAAAAAAAAGATTTTAAAAAGTATACCCATCAGCAATGTACGTGTCACAACTGATGAGTCTACACTTACTCATCACTCCATCCAGAGACCAAGGTTTAGCTTGCAGTTTATGTTCTATGGATTTGGATAAATTTATACATTTATCTTTAAACCTCTAAAATATGTATTTTATTTTACCTGCAAATAAGATTTCCAATAAGATGTTTGCCACTATTAGTAACTGTAAGAGATTTAAGTGTTAAATTTAACCTACTTATTACAGAGGAGGTGAAATTACACATTTTGAGTCATCAGTATAATTTAACTGTGCAGTGGTACCTCAGTTCACCAACTTAATTCTTTCCATGATTCTGGTCACAAAATTTGTTCCACGCTGCAACCAGAATCATGGAACAAAATCTGCAGCCAGAATCATGGAGAGAATTAAGTTTGTGAACTAAGGAGCTACTGTATATGTTTTAGTCGTGAAAAACTTCTCATGAAGAAACATTTCTATTTCAGATATGCTAAAAGGAACGTCTTCATTTAACATATTTTGGTAAAAATAAAAACATACAGTGGAAAATACCATCATCATTAAAGTCAAAGGAACTTAACAGATTGACAGATTAACTTCTTAAATGATCTACCCATCTAAGATGGGTTATTGCATAATTAGCATCAAGACTGATGTTAGAAGGTATAAAATTGAGGTTCCCTTTTCATGTACATGGAAAAAAAGACAGATCACAGCTAAAAAGAGATTGTTCCTTAGTATCATACTTGATAAAATTGCTAAATTAAGGATACTGAGGTACAAATCTAGTCAGTTATTACAAATGATAATCCCTAACTATTAGAGGTGATAAAAGTTCAATTCTTTCATATAAATCAAATCTCAACCATGTTGATATATGCTGAAGTGTAATAAAGGCTAGAATGAATTCAAGGAAGATAAACATTTTACTCCAAAATAAATCTACTTTTTAAAAGAAAAGTATTACACATTATCAGTTCTTACAATGTACCTATTTTTAGATACCAACTGAAAGAATATTATGAGATAAACAGTAAAGGAAAAGATAAAAGAATCTTTCTCCTATCTCTTCTATTAGAAGCAAGTTCTAATACATCTAAGGGCTGCTATTACCTGTACATTTCTAAGAACAATTATTTGATGAATGCTTATTTATCCACTACCTGATTATATATTTCAAAAGACCAAACTGATATCTTATTGATTGCTACTGTACCCCTCGTTCCTACACTGGCATAGATCAAACATTCAATAAAAACCTTAAGAGGTTGAACTGCCAGTCTTACTCTTCTTGGGCGGATACAAAGCAGTGCCAGGGATTGAGAGGATACTTCAAGAAGCCATGGATAAGATTTTCTCATATTTGACTTACAATCAACCCAGATGAAATCAGCAATTCCTTCAGTAGACCACAAGCCTGACTTAAGTACACATGAACGAGGGAATGGCTTTTGGCAGATGCATTCTAACTAAAAGGAAACTAAAAATTCTTTTGTGTCCAACCTCATTCTAAGAATTTGATTAATGCCATTTAAAAATTTATTAGTACATGTCTGTAGTGTGTAATGTTTACATTCCTTATGTGAAGATGGTACATGTACAAAGACATTTTCATGGGAATAATCCAGGAACAAGAACTGAAAGAACATGTTCTTACGATCTCCTCTCCAATGGCTATTCCCATTGACAGGGAAATAAGTGAAACCATATCTAAGATCTGTGCTTAAGAAATGCATCATCTAGGGCAGGGCATGGTAGAGCCTGTCTGTAATCCCAGCACTCAGCAGGCTGAGACAGGAAGAATGCCCTGAGTTCAAGTCTTGCCAGGGTACATAGTAAATTCAAGACCAGCCTGAACTGCATAGTGAGATACTGTCTCACACACACACACACACACACACACACACACACACACACACACAGAAATCTAAAAAAAATATCACTGCAACATCAAATGTAGGAAAAATAATTCCTCATAGAGGCCATTCTAGATGCTAATATTATTTTGTTTTGATTCACTCTGTATTTTCCTTAGTGACCTATCCTTCAAATAAAAGTTTTAAAGTTTTTCATAGGGGAAACTAGTTAAGGAGAAGCCACACTGGAACTTAGGGTTTCTTTCTCAGTAACCCCTTACCCTTTTACATTAATGTAATTCAAACTTAAATTATTCTCATAATACTGTCCTTTATTTTTTGTTTTTTATTTTATATTTTGTGATGCTAGGGATTGAACTCAGTGCCTCATACTTGCAAAGCAACTGTTCCAACAATGAGCTACTTCCATTCCAATATAGACCTTACTCAGCAGGAAACCTGAAAATTATTCCACTGATTTTACAGGTAAGCTGTATGGTAACTACTGTTGATAGATGTTTTTCATAAAGTTCATGAGCTTTCCCAAGCTTATATAGGTTTTTCATAAAGATAATTAAATAATGTCCCATTTACATATTTTGACTCATAAATTCTTAATAGCGCTAGGATTGTTGTCAATCAAATAAAATCTACAAAGATCAAAAACACTTTTCATTCCTACCATAATTACTTCTATACTTTGACTTTACAGAGCACTTCTCATTTTGATGAACATAATTCAAGTCACTACTGGACTATACTTATTGCTATTACTTTGAAGAAGGCAATACTATAATTTCCAGCTATATGGAAATAGATTACACTTAACTGAAAGTTAGGAATATTCCACAGGATGCAAAAACTTATCAGCAGTGGTTATTTTCTATTGAGAGCAACTAAAGTGAGACAGAGGTGAACTAGGGAATGTATAGGTAATACACAGAAGCTCTTGGATTGGATGTATTAGAACTTGCTCTAACAGAAAGGAAAAGAGAAGATTCTTTTTTTTTAAAGGTATTGTTACATTTTTTTTTTTTTTTTTTTGGTACTGGGGATCGAACTCGGGTCCTTGCGCTTGCGAAGCAGCTGCCTCAACCACTGAGCTAAATCCCCAGCCACATTTTTTTTTTTTTACACCTGAGATCGAACTCGGGTCCCTGCAATTGCGAGGCAGGTGCCCAAACCACTGAGCTAAATCCCTGTTCTATAAGGAAGATTCTTTCACCTTTTCTTTTACCATTTAACTATTGTGGTAGTCTTTCAACTGGTGTCTACCAACAGACATAGTATATGAAATTTGACCTCTAGCCCATCTTAATTCCTGCCACTTCTTTACAGACAGTATTTATGTGTAAACACTAAAAGAAAAGTTTTTCAAGATTACAAGGTTCTACTTTCAATGCCTCAATTGTGCTCAGAGTTTTATACTCTCAGAAAATATTTACTGAAGTGATAAGGACTTCAATCTCCAAATTCAGAGAGACTCTGGTATTTGGAACTTTCACGTGATCTACTAATACTTGACTACAGAAATTAGTTTCTTAATTTTTCCAGTTACAACTTTTATATATTTCTTATCTCTTTACGAGTCTAAAGATGCAGTGTCAAACAATGATGTTCTATTAATAACTATGAAATAATTACAAAATACTTCTGTGACATTAACCTCTATTAGGTTAAATTTCAATTTCTGAATAACCTAATTATAAGTCTCAATAACTTTTTAATATCTTATACATAAACCAAATCATGTCCTTAAAATGCAAAACAAACAAACAAACAAAAAACCAAAACAACAAAAAATGGAAACAAATGATCTGGATGCAATAAAAACTGGCAAAGTCACTTCCAAATTTGACATATTCAAAAACTAAAAGAATAGCTTATTTATTATAAAATCAACCCACTCAATTTCAAAACTAGGTTCTGAGGGCTCCTTTCTTACCTGTGGCTGGGTTAATGCTGGCTGCAATGTGGAAGTGGCAGAGGGCATTGGCGTGCAGTGGAGCGCTCCTGTGGACATGGTGTGGGTCTTGCTGATGAGGGAGGTAGCCGGTATGTGCTAAAAGTGCCAATGACCTCCGCCGGCCTCTGCGAAAATGTCTGAGGTTTACCTGTGTGAATGAAAACAAATTACAGCTAATGCCTATATTGTTAAAAAGTCACACAAGTATAGTCTACATAACGACTGTGGTTTGTTAAATATATGTAAAATGCCTTTCAGTACATTTATATACGAAATTTAAATTCTGAAAAATAATTTTAGAACTTAAAGTGTCTGGGCTCCTCTCTTAAACTTCACACAATACTATGCAATTTTTATCTGGTTTACTTTTAAAATTAATATCCTAAAATCAGTATCTTAAAATTAATAATGTTAAATTTTAAAATTTAATATTCTTAAAATCAACATTAATTCCTTAACATAAATACGTTTAATATTTTTAAAAATTAATAATTAAATGCTTACAATTTTTCTAATTGTTGTGCTTTATATCTGGATGTCCCTCCCAAAGCCTCATGTGCTCACTTTGGGAGTGACCACATCATGAGTATGTGATACTGGATTACTCTACTGATTGGTTTCTCACAGTTCTGAGTGTGGGTGGTGGACTTGGTGAAGAGAGAAGATCTACCCTGGGTGTGAGTGGTACCAACCACTAGGCTTGTAGCCTGGATGAAATAAAAAGGAAAATAAAAAGGAAGTATCACTGGCTCCGCTCCTGCCTTGATGGCCTATGCCATGCTGTTCTGCCGTGGAATCCCCCATATATGGACTGAAACATGTACAAACTGTGACTTAAAATAAACCTTTCCTACTTTAACTTATGGGTGTTGGGTATTTTTCCTCAGCAATGAGAAAGTAAGTCACTGATTATGTATATGTGAAAAATGATGTCTTTAAGTATATCATTCTCTTTGTCCATAGATGATTCCCTGTAATCAAAGCATTTAATAATCTTGGCACCACACATTAGGATATTTCATGATTTATGGATCACTTTAACAGAGATCATCTCAATTGATCCCATGAGACAGACAGTGCAAATATTACTCTCATCTTTCAAAGGATAAAATAGTTCATATGGAACCCAAAGTCACCTCATTAATAACAGGCAGAGCTAAAAGTAGAACAATTCATTAACATTAATTAGTAAAATGAAGATCCCAAGTTCTGGTGGGTCTAAAGATGATTACTGATAGAACACAATATGAAAAACTAGACTATCCCAACTCTGAGAAAATTATTTATATAGTCCAATCTTTGCATTCTCAGATTTTAATTTCCTTTGTAACTTAAGTTTAATTATCCTTTTGATATTACCAGTTAAGCTAAGATTAACATCCTAATTATTTATAGGTAGTTATATGCTCTAGACAGAATCCTTAAGTACTTTTTTTTTTTTGGTACCGGGGATTGAATTCGGGTCCTTGCGCTTGCAAAGCAGGCCACCGAACCACTGAGCTAAATCCCTGGCCCCTTTATTTTTAAACAAGAGAAAACTTAAAAATTTGAGAACTGTTTTTCCTAAGACAGATTTCTTGTATTACTATACTACAAAAAAGATAATGTACTAATCTTGAAAAAAATAACATTTAATAAAAACACTCACCTCTAGAGCATTTTGAACACGTTCTTTACTGGAAGCATTTCTCTTGAAGTTATTTGTTAAATTAATTGGTTCAGACCAATGGTTGCAGTCACCACCATATAACAAAAAGTCATTTGGTAAAAACGTCTCTACCCAAAGACGACATACATTATCTTTGCAGCAAGTCAATAGTACATTACATACAGAAGCTCTAAGGAATAGAGATTTAGGAAAAAAAAAGATTTTAGAGGAAAGAATACAAATTTTACACAGTATCACAGACGTTCTACATGTTTTTATATGCACACAGCTAAGGTAACAATGAAGAAAATGTCATTATACAGAGATTTCATCATAGTAAATGCCAACTTTTCAGAATCAGTAGGTCTTGTTTCAAACACCTAAGATTTTTCTTATGTCTAAAGAAAACAAGACTAAGATCAAGCCATAATTCCTTAGTTGAAAAGTAAGAAAAATAAATTACTTCTAATAAAATTTTCTTATTCAGTAGATGCTTATTGTTTCAATTATTTCATAGGGCTTCACTTTTACATTCAGTAAAGATACCTACACCCTGTTAACTTAAAAGCATTTAAGATCCTCATTTTCTCCTTGCCTACACCCAAAGCACTGAAGTGTAAGAAAATTTATAATAAAGCAACACAATGGATTTCATTAAGTGACTGGCTACGTAAATCATTCAATGTGGTGCTAAAAAGTAAAGGACTTTAATCACAGAATTATGTGTTCATAAATTGTGCTTTGTAGGGCCGGGGATTTAGCTCAGTGGTTCTGCCGCCTGCCTTGCAAGCACCAGGTCCTTGATCCCGATAACAGCAACAAAAAAGCCCATAAATTATGCTTTGCTTTTGACCCTCCTCCCGATGTTGTCTTTGGTCTTCTTGACTCATAAGGTGACTGATTTCAGACATACTTTAAACCAAGCCACACTGTTAAGGAATATCTATAATCTAAGGGGTTTGGCTGTCAGTTTGTCTTTTTTTTTTTTAAGAAATAAATATACAATACTTAGTCTATGTAATAAGGGATATTTATGATTTCAAGTTTATACTGTTTTAAACAGCTGTCTACAACAGTATTTCTGTTAAGCCTATGTCAGTTGCTTTCCATGCAGCAGTTTGAGGATTGCATGAAGAAAAGGAACACTGAAAGCAATGGGAGGTCCAGGTGTTGTACACATGTACTGTAATCTTCACTCTTCTGTCATGTTTGTGGAGGGAGACAACACATTCTGACAGCAGGAGGACCTATAATAATAGCTACACAAATAACCTGAAAAAAGTGCAAGTTTCATAATAACTACAGATTTAGAAAGTTAAATCCATTGCATTGTGCTGAGTAACGTGTTCAAAGTAATAATTCTCTTAAACCAGCTTTCTCAGAGAATTCTGAGGGGCTCTGTCTTCAGGTTTGAATTTTTCAGAGTCTCTGTTTTAATGTATTTTGTCTAAGTTGCATCCAGCTGCATTAGATTCACCTAACAGACAGGAAGACATTATGAATGCTGTGTTTCTTTATGAAAAAAGTTATCACCATATAGTCATGTATTCTCTTTCTGTGCCCTTCTCCATTTCCTCGTGTTAAATCTTAAAATTTGGATACTGATTTTCCGGAGGGTGTTGTGCTTCCCTAGTAAGGTGCTTATGACTGATGAAAAGAAGCCAGGATATTTTTAAATTTTTACACTTTTTAGTCCATTACAAGGGGTAGAAAAATCACTAGTCTGGCATGTATACAAAATTTGAATGTTTCTGATGATGAAAATAATGCTCAATGCCACGTGAAAAGTATTTTGATGGAGCTGCAAAATTTTCTACCACAAAATGTCAGTTACTTCGACAGGCCCTATAGACGTCTTTATGTTTTCTTGTTTTAACGGTAACATTTTAAACTATCGATCTAAAAGATATGTGATTTAAGTGTAGTAGGTAGGAATTCAAGCAAAAGGTACTGCCTATTTCTATTGTTAACAATTATAATGAAAGTAAAGTTAACTGTCTCTCAATTTTCTCTCTAGTGCCAAATGAATGCCTTAGCTACTCATAGTGCATGACTGTAAGTGAAGACCTGCAGCTTTTTTTTCTTTAATGAAAAGCATTCTAATGATGCAGCAGCATCAAGTGTAAACTTTAAAACAAGATTTCAATTACCATTTCACATATGGATATCGCTTTGTAAAATATAAGAAAAAGGTTGCAGTTGGACCAGTGCTAAAACAATGACCAAGCCAAAATCAGCACCTAGGACCTTACATAGAGATAACCCCATGAGATGAAATGCTTTTCTGCAGGGTGGAAGGGGAGACTAAAAATTTCTTCCCCCAAGGATGTATGATATAGTTGCTGTTTTTCTACTGTGTGTCATCTTGATTCAGCTAGGAATGTTGTAATGGTATATCCTATCATGGCAACAAATTTCTATTTGCCTCCCCAAAAAAGCAGCACAAACTACCTTCCTTCCATACCCATCCCTGAATTTCAGTTCATGTGTTTCCTGTGCACATCTCAAAATGAAGATAAAAATCAATTATATGTATTAATAAACCTATAAGCATCAATAGCTCAAAGGCTGAAACCCTTATTAACAAAAACTTCCTTCTATCATATAATTTAGAAAGTTCAGCAAAAAGCCACAGTATCTTGAGGTAGGCACTTGTTCCAAAATATCTAATTAAAAACGAATAATCAGGAAGAAAAGGGCTAAAGGTGTAGGGAAAGTAGGAAGGGTAGGGGAAAGGAAATAAGGGACAAGAAAAAATATGAGAAAAGGAAAAAATGGAAACAAAATCTTTGTAAATAGGGGAAGGTGGAGGGGGTAAAGGAAGGGCAGGAGTACGGGGAAAAAATGAGAACCAAGATCTGTCATGTATGTAACGGTACAAGATCCCATTGATGAACGCAACTGTACTGTATACTTAAAAAGTACCAATAAACTCATTAAGATTAAAAAAATGAATAATCAGCAAAAGGCTTTATGATGTAACTCAGTGACTTAAAGAAAAAAGAAATAAATTGTTGGAGCTGTAGCTTAGTGGGAGACCACATGCCTACCATGTATAAGGCCCTCGGTTTGATCCCCAGCATTGGGGAAAAAAAAAAAAAAAAAAAAAAGGCCAAGAAGATCACATGTTTTAAACTAATCATTTTGCAAAATATATCCATCTAATAATAATTTTTTAAAAAGCAGCTGTGCCTAGTGGTATATGGCTGTAATTTCAGGTCTCTGGGAGGCTGAAGCTGGAAGGCTGTAAGTTAGAGCTCAGCCTGGATAACTTAGCAAGACCTGTCTCAATAAGTAAATAAGTAAGTAAGTAAGGCCCAGGAACATAGCTCAGTGTAAAGGTTCTCAGTCTAATCCCCAGGAACAACAACAACAAAGTAGTAGAAGAGAAGGGAGAACAGCGTATTTTGTCTAGCTGCTCTTCCCTTATCCATGCTATCTCCCATCTTTCTGTCTATGCCCACTGCCTTTTTCCTCTTTCCACTACTTCTCTGGGCTTCCTTTCTTCTTTCTTCGGTCATCATTCTGTGCACATGTGCTCTTAAGCTCTCAAGCTTACCTTCCTTTTCTACTTCCCTTCTTCCTTCCCTCATCTCTTCCTCCCCAGCATTCCTCTCTTTTCTTTCCTCCTAAAATCCTTCCTCCATTCTTCCCCACCCTGAAACCCATCTCTCCCACATTATTTTCCTTCTTTCTCTTCTCGTATTTTCCTAGCCCCCTTCTTCTTTCATATACATGTATATGTACATACATATGCATATATGCACATAAGCTACAGTCATGAAATTAAAAGAAAGCAAATAGAAACAGAAGAAAATACCTCAAATGGCAGTATAAAAAGTTCAAAGTTCACACCGTAATTGGAAGTTACAAAGAGTAACTGGAAGAATGGAAAAGTTTATAAAAGAACATCAAAAAGTAGTCACTAAAAGGCTGAATAGACAGCAAAGCAAAAAAAAGCATAAGAAGTTAGAAAAGAGCAATAAAGCAAGTAAGACAGGGCACAACTAAGAAGCATGGAGAAGGCCATGAAGTGTAAGTGGACACTGTGACTCTCCTTAAGATATCTTACAGTTAATGTAAACTACTGGTAACTAACACGAAGGGCGTAGAGGAACTACTCTCATCAGTTTGAGGCAACATTGTGGCAATATCTCCCTTTCTCACTAAGCTATCTTATCTTCCTTCCAACAGCATATTGTATTGATGTATAGCTCCCCCTTGGGGAAAATAAATCCAACAGGTATCACATTACAGAAAGTAACTACTATATACAATGGATAAGGGTTTCAATGCCCATCCCACCTTGATTAACAACAGGCTAAGAAAAGCTTAGAAAGTAACTGGATTTTAAATTTTATAAATCCAAAAATAAACTTCTAGGGAGCTTAAGATTTCATAGGTGAGCTGAGGGGTATAATTTATTGGCACAGTGCTCAGCAGACCTTAATATTAGCAGTGCTTAGCATAAGTGAGGTGCTGGATTCAATCTCCAGAACAAAAGGAAAAGAAAAATGCTAGTTCTACACATCGCAGTTCCATATGCTGCAGAATTTACAGACATAAAATGTGCATGGCAAGAGGAAAGAGTGGGGGCCGGGGATTTAGCTCAGTGGTGCCATAGCCTACCTCACAAGCAGAAGATCCTGAGTTTAATCCCAGTAGTAAAAAAAAAAAAAAAAAGAGGAAAAAAGGGGAGGGAAAAGATGTGGAAGAGGTGAAGGACAAGGAGAAAGAGGAAGAGGAGGAGAGGGAGAAGAAGAAAGACAAGAAAGAGGAGGCTGAGCAGGGGTACAGGGAGGGAAGGAGAAGGAGAAAAATTAGAATGCCATTTTGCTGTTAGTAGACACCCCAGAAGGCCCCGTTTAAGGCATCTGCCTCTGCCTTCACTGAGTCCTGCCAACACTGAGTGAGCTAAGTCACTGTCCCTCTCAAAAGATGTAATACTTCATAGTCTCTTTATAGTATAGTCAGAGCATCTGTGAATAAAAACACTTGGATGTATCAGAAAAAATTATCCCGAGATGATGCAATCTTCAGATAGGTCTAAAAGGGTTACAATTTCTAATGACAGATAGCACCATTCACATATTTTAAAACAAGTGCTAAAAAATGCCAAGAGCTCATTATATACTAAACATACTTTTATATATGCAGGCAGTGTCACAGAGGTAACCAGAGCAATAGCAGTCGGGTAAGGTCAAGTAAGGTTACTAACAATTATAGATTGTCCAGACCATGATTCTTAACTAAAGAACTGACACCTCTCTGGAAGAGCGGAACCACTACTTTTCCTAGAGTGTCCCTCCTACAGCTATACGTTTTTAGACTAGAGGGCTGGTGTAGAAACTACAAGTACTGCACTTTGGTTCAAATGTCTAGGTATAATCCACTGGCCACGGAGAACAAACGTCAAGTCAACAAATTATCTACATTAACACTACCACAAATCACATTAGGATGTTTCAAGTGATACCATTCATAGAATAATGAAACAATAAGAGAAAAACTTACACAGTATAGCCAAAGTGACAATGCCATGTGGCACAAAAAATGACTTCTAACTATACTTAAGTAATATGTCGCCATATTAACATAAGTATAGGTAAAAATACAGTGGGTTATTAAGTCTTTCAAGACTATATAAAAGAAAGGACATATTATCAGATCTGTGTGCCTGGATGGATTAAATATCTAATTCACAGCAGGATTAATTACACACTTCATTCTCCTCAAAGATGTTCGACAGTCATGTAAATGCTTGAGGACCACAGCCTCACGATAAAGCTCTTTTTCTTTAAAAAAAAAAAAAACAAAACAAAACAGAGAAGACACATACTAGAAGGTACAAAATGAGGAAGTGAAATGTGAAAAAGTCCACACAAACAGCAATCTGTAGAATAAGAGAGAAAAATTAAGACACAAAACAGAAAGTAGAAAAAACACATATGACTTAAAGACATCTGATATGAAGGCAAATTATCTCAGCTTAAACTCCTTTCATATGTTCTACATACTGAACATCAATCATATTTGATCTACAGACAGATGTGCAGGCCAGGGACTCTCTAATATTTCTGTAATCATTATAGTATTCAAAGTCCTATAGGTATGGTCTCATAGCATTAGAAAAGCAGTAATGATGTTCTCTTAACACACGAGAAAAAATAACCAGTCCACTGACCTAGGCATATATTTGCTTGTTTTACGCCAGGAAAATCCATTTACAGCTCGAGGATGGGCCAAATATACAAAAGAAAAGTCAATTTCTCCTTGGGATTGTTTGTCTGAGCTTCTATCAGGAGAGGTGACAGCTGTCCGCCAGTTTTCTACATTATACCATACCTTTAAAAGACAGTCATCCTAAAGAAAAAAAAGCAGGGGGCATAGAACCAAATTAAATTCAAAGTTAATTTAAACAGCAAAATTAAGATTTTTTTCTCATCTGGGATGAACTTGGAGATAGCGGGTTAGCACCGAACAAATGAGAAGATCTCTAATTCTCATACTTTCAATCAGTGTTCCTTAACTGTGCTTCTGAGAATTGAAGCATGTATACATTGAATTTAATGTACACTTTGATAATATATATATATTGTATTTAAGAAAAATGTTACTATATATTATAGGAAATGGAGTCATTCAGGAAAGATTAAAAGATGAAATTAAGGGCTTCTCCTCTCTAAAACCAAGTATCAAATAAGAAAGCAACACGATCAACAAAAATACAGACACTATTATTCACTGAAAGAAAGGACACATTTATTTCACGGATTATATAACTTTTCAAAGAAAATATTACCAATAATAACTAGAAACTAGTATTACATAAAGCATTCTATATATAACGTAATTTTTATCTAATTTGGGAAATGAGGGAAGAGGGAGACTAGAATACAGTGAGTGCTGTTTTTAATCTATAACTGAATTTCTAATGTAAAATCAATCAGAATGAAGTTTCATTTCTCTCCTTTAAAAGAAAAAAATGACATCTCACTGTGATTCTGGAATATCTCACACACTGTTTGCAGAAGGCTCTGAGCCATGAAAATAATCTCAAACTACTAGTGTTGCATGAATTGTTCAGTGCACCAATAATTAAAAATAAAATAATTCAAGAAATACACTGTTCTGAAATCAACAGACAGTAACAAGGTACAGTATGTACACTAAAGGAATAGTCACAAATGTCCCTTTAGAAAACCTATAGTCTTGTGTATGTGTGTGTGCATATAGTGGTAGCACCACTGAGCTAAATCCCTGGCTACAGTCTTGTATTTTAAATACAGTCTAATACAAATAACAGCTAAAAGATAATATAAGTAGAAACTATAGTTTATTATCCACTGCATGCAAGGCACTATGCTAGTCACTTTATACGCATTCTCTAAAATAACCCTATGATTAATGACGTGTGAAGTAGGTGTTGTTTATTCTCATTTTACACAAGAAAAAAGAAAGGCTCCAAAAGATTAACTTGTTTAAGATAAAAAGGCTGGTAAATGGTAGATTTATGTACCTAGATCTATTGCTAAGTAAGGTATTTCAATCATACCATACTGTCTTTTAACATTATAATATATAACCAATATTTTGTTACTTGATATTTTAATAGAAAATAAGATTTTCAAGGGCTGGGGATTTAGCTTAGTGGTGCTGCACCTACCCTTCAAGTGTAAGGTCCTGAGTTCAGTCCTCGGGACCAGGGGGAAAAAACGAGATTTTCAACATAAATAATAGAATAATGCTAGCTAATGTCCATAAAGTTTCAAAATAAAGTGTGAATATGCAATTTGACAACAGCATGGTCTAGAATTTACCTTCCCAGCAGTGGCAAAAAATTCTCCATCTGGTGAAAATTTCATCAAATGAACTTCGGAAGGAGTTCTGTAAATTAAAGAGGTGAGATATAATTTTCAAAAAATAAAATATTCTCAAAATTATATTCCCATAACTGCTTCAGACAGAAAATTTTTTAATAATACATATTCACACAACTGATTGACCGACTGACTACAGTACTGGGGACCAAGCTCAGGCTTTCATCCTGAGCTACCGCTCCACCATTTTTAATTCTTTCCTTTACTCCTCTCTCTCTCTCTCTCTCTCTCTCTCTCTCTCTCTCTCTCTCTCTCTCTCCCCCCTTTCCTTCCTTCCTTCCCCCCGCCCCCTTTCCCTCACCTCCCCCTTTCTTAAAGAGTCTCACTGTGTTGTCCAGTCTGTTTTAAATTCCAGAGGTGATACCTGCCTCAGTCTCCAAAAAAGCTGGAATTAAACCATGCTAGCTTTAAAAGTAAAATTACTTTTTTGGTTTTGTGTGCGTCTGTGTGTATTTATTCATTTACTCAGCTAAAAGTTGAACCCAGGGTCTTATATATGCTGAGAATTATTTGAACCCATGAGTTGGAGGCCACCTTGGGCAACTTGTGAAAGTGTCTCAAAAAAAGGGTGGGGGCAAAGGCTACAAACTGACTATACACTGTCTGCTCACTCTGCATATATCCACTGCATCACTTATTCTTCTCATTCCACTACAGTGAGAAGTTGGAACATTTTAACTACAGGGCTCTGTACTCTGTGACATGTACCCATGGCCTGCTCTCTCTCACTTCATGTCCATGCACAAAGGTCACCTCTATTTCCTTCCCCCTTACCCTGCATACTTTGTCTCCATGGCACTAACACCTTGTTCAGTGTGTGCAACCAGTGTCTTAATAGATCACAAATGGAAAAAAATAAAATAAAACAAGTGGAATATGATCAAAATTCAACTTTTAAATGTATTGCAATGAATGTGATCTTCAAAACCTGCATGGCTTCTAGATTCATATCTGCTTGCTTAAATACAGCTCAAATAACCAGAATTTCTGTTCCATGGTACTACTGAAAACTCTTAATTCTACATTCTCCCCTCTCACAATTGCAAAAAGCATACTTCAAGTTCTCAGCTCATCCCATGAAAGCTCTTGAACAGAACTGCAAAAAACAAAATCTAACACTTCACTGCTCCTCCTCTCACCCTCAGTGACTTGGAAGCAAAGTTGTGACTCTTTCTAAAGAACTATTCATGCAAAACCAATTCTCTCTATATATATTAACCTTTTTTTATGCCTGTGACCTAGCTGGGAAGCAAGATATATGGAACCAGCTCCTTTGAAATCTTCTCTGTAAATTTCAGCTACAGGCAATGTTGCTGGCTCTCATTTTGGTATCTGATAACTATTACTACTTCAAATAAAACTGAGTCAGGAAAAATTCCATCTAACATCCTGGTATACCAGTTTACTGGCTTATCATCTACCTCTCAACTCAGTATAATATTACAAGCATTTTAAAAGCAGCCTGAACATGATAAGTACCAATCAATATCTGGTGAATGAAATTAACCAGGAATTATTACCTGAGGGATATGAAAAAATTAAGTCTATTAATTCATGCTTGCAAATTGTACCCTAGAAATGAAATAACAATTCCATTCACTAGACAGTCCATAAAGTACCTGTTTTCCAAATGTTTAATACAGAATATTCATTATCTTCTTTCTGGACATTGCACATTTCTATTTTAAGTGTGGTCAATCAACTCTTTTTGTGAGAGGGTAACAGGGATTCAATGTGGGACCTTGCATTTGCAAGGCAGGCAGTGGAACCACTGAGCTAAATCCCCAGGTCTTCAACTCTTAATTATTAGTTATATGTATTGTACCTTTTTTTTTTTTTTTTTTTTTTTTTTTTTT
>NW_022900921.1:37214426-37246629 GCF_012274545.1 Fukomys damarensis | reverse complement strand
TTTTTGAGACAGGGTCTCACTATGTAGTTGAGACTGACCTGGAGCTCACTGTGTAGCTCATGCTGGTCTCAAACTCACAGTGATCCTCCTGCCTCAGCCTCCTGAGTGCTGGTATTACAGGCCCAGCCTATTGTACCTTTTTAAATTTTGTGCCCAAGCACTGCATAAAAAAATAATACAATTCTATTCTCTGCCCACTATTACCTACTATTATGTTACTTATACTTTTCTAATTAATTTTTAGGACTGACTTAAAAAGGCATTAACCCCTAAATTCCACATTTCCTTCAGGCTTTTGTTCCTTTCTGTTTTCTACCTTATTAGAAATAAGGTATTGATAATAGTCAAAACTTTTTTTTTTTGAGACATTATTTAACCATGTTACTCAGACTCCCAAATACCTGGGACTACAAATGTGTACCTGGTTAGTCAAAACTATTAATTTTTCCCTTCCTTTCAGTTTCTAGTGTTGGTATCATTTTTAGAAAGTCTTTCCCTAACTCTAAAGCAGAATATTTTCTTCAATAATACAACATAAGTAACACATAGAAGTCAAATATATCATTTAAAATCTCCTACTATTGGTGCCAAGGATTTAGCTCAGCAGTGATGTTCAGCAAGCACAAGTTCCTGAGTTTGAACTGCAGTACCGGCCCCAAAAAAACAAATCTCCTACTAGTGAGCTAGATGTGATAGCACATGCCTGTAATTCCAGCTACTTGGGATGCTGAGATAGGATCCCAAGTTTGAGGTCAGCCTGCACAACTAAAAACCTGGCTACAAAAATAAAATTGTAGGCTGGGCATGGTGGTGCACGCCTGTAATCCCAGCACTCGGGAAGCTGAGACAGGAGGATCGCTGTGAGTTCGAGACCAGCCTGGGCTACATAGTGAGTTTCAGGTCAGTCTCAACTACATAGTGAGACACACCTGTCTCAAAAAAACCAAAAAATAATAAATAAATAAGTAAACAAACAAACAAACAAATAAATAAAATCGTAAAAAGGCTGGGGATGTACCTCTTTCCTAGCATGTGAAAGCCCCTGGTTTGATTTTCACTACAGGGGGAAAAAAAAGAATCTATTAGCCAGATTAAAAAAAGAAAAACAGAGGGCTGGGGATTTAGCTTAGTAGTTCCGCCACCTGTCTCACAAGCCCAAGGACCTGAGTTTGATCCCTGGTATAAAAATAAATAAATAAATAAATAAAAAAGGAAAACATTAATGGGTGAAATTAAGTGTATGTTATTTAACCTAATATACAAAAAAAAAAAAAAACACTACCATTTCAACACCTAATCAATAAAAAAAAGTTAAGAGATAGTTTACATTTCATGCCAAGTTTTTGAAACCTAGTGTTTACTTTATACACATGTATATGTAAAAAGCTATTTTAGATTCATTTATTGTATGTGTGCTCACTTCTTGAAATCCACTGTTTATCTTTCAGTACATCCAAATGAGACTGACCACATCTCAAGGGCAAAAGCAAAATATGGTCAGTGACTACAAACAAAATTGCATATTATAGCTCTAAAACAGAGAAATGTATCTATATTTTCTCTAATACTTTTGATTCACTGTACAGAAATTCAGGATTTTCCTCTGACACTTTTTTTTTTTTTTTTTTGGTACTGGGGATTGAACTCAGGACATTGCGCTTGCAAGGCAGGCGGCAGCACCACTGAGCTAAATCCCCTGCCCACATCTGACACTTTGTTTGATACCTGTTACAAAAGATATTCTAACTCACTTTCCCTTTCATAGAGCTAGCTAATTATTGCTCCACTGTGAAATGCTGCTTTATACACTGAGTATCTATGCATGGTTAAGTCTACACCTACATCTTCATATGTCTGTTCCTAGATTAGCAACAAACTGCTTGATCAGCTATAGCTTTATTATACTGCTTTCATTTTTTTTTTTTGGTACCGGGGATCGAACTCTGGTCCTTGTGCTTGCAAGGCAGGCGCTGGAACCACTAAGGTAAATCCCCAGCCTGCTTTCATTTTTCTTTTCTTTCACTTCCCTGGTTTTTCATCTTATTCTTCCAAAGAAATTCAGAATTATGCTCAAAAGCAGGAATTCCAATCAAATTCTGACAAGAATTATGGTCAATATATAAATTAATATGGGAAAAACAAACTTCCCCATATTACAAAGCCTTTCATTCAAAAGCATAAAAAGAATATCTTTTTGTATAATTTAGCAATTTCGATTTAATGATCTTCATGTAGGCCTTTTATATTTATGTTTCTTTCTAGATATTTTCATTTTTAAAAACATCGACATTTAGAACATGGAAAATGTTGAGTTCTTGGTGTACAAAAGACATGCCATACTCAAAAAGAAATCAATGTTACTGTGGTTTTACACAAGTTAAAATGCATTTATAATATAATAAAGCCACAAAGAACAGGCATATCAGTTTAGTCCCCTAATTAGTTGCTTACTTGCAATGCCAAATGCATCTCCAATCCCCAAAGTTGAGATCGGGATCTTCATCTTCATTTAGCTTCTTTAAATTAGTATTAGACCATAGTTGCAAACAATTGGAACCAGTTAAAAGACGACTACCTAAAAAAAATACATTCACTATTTATTATTTAATAGTGAGTTAAAATACAAGTTCAAGAGTTTCATAAAACAATAAAGATAATACAATTTATACAACACTATAGAGACAATAATAAAAAAACTTGGGGAAGAAGGGTATACTTTAATTTTGTTGAATAGGCTTGGAAAAGAGGGGACTACATCTTGTGACCTTCTCAATTCACTAATCATTTAATGACTATCTTCTTTGTACCACACACTGTACTGAGCACTGGGGATATACTGACAAAACACTGTGCTTTTTCCGTATGCGTGTTTTGTTTTGTTTTTTGGTACTGGGGATCGAACTGGGGTCCTTGCACTTGTGAGGCAGGCGACAGAACCACTGAGCTAAATCCTTGGCCCAACACTGCCCTTTTTCATGAGTTCACATTCCAGTAGAGAGAAATACATGAGAAAAATTACAATCTACTGTAAAAGTGTTACAAACATGATAGAAATCTGTGCAAAGTCCTAGGGAAGAGAAATTATGTGTGCTTGTAGTAAAAGTATGGGGGGGAGCAATGTCATGAAACCTTGTCCTAAGGGAATGAACAGGAGGAAAAGAGAGGCGACAGGATTTCAGAAATAGGACCTAACACAAAAGCATGAAGGCATGCAACTTCATTTTCCAAAACTGCCTCTTAATCTAGTATAATTAAGGACTAAGGTAACATAAAGACTAGAAAAAGAAACAAGGTTGCAAAAAAATGCCAGGATGAGATTTTGAGGCATTTTTCAGATTCATAAGGAGTTCAGGCTTTGTTATATACAGGTAGTCAGAAGTCAAAGATTTTGAAAAAAGAAGGGGATCTGTACTTCAGAAAAAGGTTACTAACAGAAGGCACCATCAACGGACTTGAAGAAGCCTATGACTTTCCCTCCACTGAGATAATATACAAAAGCTGTATTGTAATATGTATATTTTTCTGGAGAGGTAATCCTTAACTTTCATCTTTTAAAGACTTTAGTAAAAAAGAAGATTAAAAATCCTTTTAGAAAATAACTCTAATTTAGAAAATAACTCTACAGACAAGAGGAAAGAAAACATAAGTCAGGAAAATCTGATTTATTAACTATAATACTTCATATAGTAAATCATGAGGATCTGAATCCTATTAAAGAAACAAAGACTAAAAGATATCTCAAAAGGGAGAATTACCAGTATAAGATGTAATTTTATAACTTCAACTAAACACTGGGGGCAGAGCTGTAAAGGAGTAGTGTTTTATTGAAGTTAGGCTGACACTGACACAAATTAGTGTTTTAATTCTACAGATGATACATTTAATCCCAGAAGTAAGCAAAAGTACCCTGGTACCAAAAAAGATTTTTTAAAAAAGTAATCAAAAGGAAACAGCTACTGAGTACAGAAAAAAAGGAAATGAGAATTTTAAGTATTTCACTTAAAAAAAATCAACTACATGAAAGAATGACAGCATAAACCTTGTGGACATTATAATTGAAATTAGTCAGTTACAAAGACATATGCTCTATGTACTTATATGAGGTACTTAGGGTAGACAAAGAAAGAGTGATAATAGAGTAGATCAGTGGTTTCCAGGTCTGGATAGGTAAAGGAAAAGGGAGTTGCTACTTAAAGAGTTTCACTTTTATAAGGTAAAAAGAATTATAGAGACAGATAGTGATAACTATTGCACAACATTATGAAAGTATTTAATATTTCTGCAATGTATACCTAATGTGCTTAAGATGATAAATTTTGTGTATAGTCTCCCACAATTTTGGGGGGGATCAAACTCACGACCTTGCGCTTGTGAGGCAGGCAGCAGCACCACTGAGCTAAATCACTGGCCCACCCACAATTTTTATAAAAGTGAAATAACAAGGAATTGTCAAGCCTTTTCAACAACTAAAAAATGAAAAACCAAGAGGTTCAAAGATAGGTTTCAACTTCGTGATTTGAGACTGAGAAAAAGGTTATGCTACCATGAATACAAAGAAGACAAAGAATTAGCAATTTTAGCCAAAACAATCTAGCAAAAATAAATCATCCACATTGGCAATTAAGGATGTGCATCTGTCTAGAATGATTATTTTCTTATTTCAAAAGAATGGCAGGTCTGAGAAAAAAGCATAAATTTTGCATCAGAAATCCCTGTGTCTAAATCTCAAATATGCACCCCAATTAGCAATACGAATTGGATCTAGTAAGGAAATTGATGAGCCTCAATAAAATTAGAGGTCTGGCTGGGGATTTAGCTCAGAGGTTCCACTGCCTGCCTCACAAGCCCAAGAAATCAAGTTCGATCCGTGGTACAAAAAAAAAAAAAAAAAAAAATTAGAGGTCTGTATACAGTTGCTATAAAGATTAGGTATGTTGGTAGCACAGGCCAGGCACTTATCAGAAGCTCAATATATAGTAGAAGCTTAAGCACTAGCTTCTTTCAAAACCTTTTATGGTTTTAAGTGCTAAGGTGTATGTCAGTGGCAAAGTGCATGCCTATCATATACAAAACTCTAGGTTCAATCACCAGCACTTCAAAATTAAACTGACAAGCAACAACAACCCTGTAATACTGTAGTTTTCAGACAATTAAAAAGATTTAAGGCTAGAATAAAGCCGGGTATGGTGGCATATGCCTGTAATCCCAGCCCTCAGGAGGCTGAGGCAGGAGGATGACTGTGAGTTAGAGACCAGCCTGGGCTACAAAGTGAGTTCCAGGTCAGTCTCAACTACATAGTGAGATCCTGTCTCAAAAAAGTCAAAAACAAAACAAAACAAAACAAACAAACAAAAAGATTTAAGGATAGGATATAGCTAAATGGTAGAAAATGTGCTTAATATATATATAAGGCCATGGGTTTATTCTGGAACATGCAAATACATGCACACACACATTTTTTCATAGAAAAGCTGATCAATACAATTCACAACTTGTTCTGACCATAGAATGAAATATAAGAGTAACATTCTAGGACTTCTAAACCTATGATTTAGGAATTACTGAAGGTATGCTTTCACTTTCACAATCCAGCTACCACAGCAAGTTAAAATTTAGGCTACCTACCCCACTAAGAGGCCACACAAGAGAAAGGCCACTTGAAGAACAAAGGTGTTGCAATCCATAGCAAGGACCAAGGCCTATATATGTGAATAAAGCCTTTCTTAAAGCCCCGAGCCATAGACAAGTCACTTCAGGTAACACATGTAACAAAAGATAAGCCATTCCCACAGAACCCTATGGTAATTCCTGACTTGTATAATTATAAGCACTAAAATGAAGTATTAAGTAACTAAATTTTGGGATTTTTTTAAAATGCAGAAACAGATAACTGAATATATACTCATGATCTCTCCTTAGATCTCACTTTCTTTTCCTACTCCACCTGCCTTATTTTCATTTTTTAAATCTATCTACTAGTCAGGTCAAAAGGTACCTCTTCAATGAAACCATGATTCCCCATAATTAATGCTTCTTTTCCATAAGTAACAGGCATTCTTATTTTAGTATTTATAATATTCTTTCACTTATTACAGTGCATAGTTTTCAATTCATTATAAACTCTAAATGAGCACAATCTATATTACTTACTTTGTATTACCTACAATCTCACATATAAAATACATAAATGAAAACAACACAAAGGATATTTCATTTCAGTCAATCTCACTTATTTCTTACCTGTAGGATCCCAAGTTATATTGTGTGCTACTGAGTCCAGAAAAAACTGGCCAGTTTTCTGCCACTGACTATCCAATTCCTAAAATTAGAAAAAACATCATTCAGGCAGTTATGATTGGCATCTATTCTGTTAAATGTGTATGTTCATGTTTATTATTCTTATAAGAATACAGCTGGTCATTTGTAAGGAAAACAATGTCCAAGTAAAAAAACAAACAAAAACCAGGACTATATGAAGGAGACCACTGAGAGAATATCCACTTCTGGGTGTCCAAAAATCTATCTTTAGTATAAATAACTAACAAGCATATTCCACCTTAAGACTTAGTAACCCCAGAATAAAGTACTATTTTTATTATAGTTAGAGTCAAAAGTTTAACTTTAAAGGTGTGTTATTTGATAGGTCCTTCTCTTAATGTAGAAAGCAGCAGCAGCAGCAGCAGCAGAAGAATTAAGAAATAACACTTCTGTAATATTATATAATGAAAGTCCTTCATTTATTAAAGCAGTTATTTTTCCAGCATTTCTGTTTTAAAAATATTTTGAGACAGAGACTTGCTATGAAATGCAGACCAGCCTTGAACTCATGATCCTCCTGGCATCACCTTATCAAGTGGTGGAATTTCAGGTTTGTACCACCACCATGCCTGGCGTTTTTGCTTTCTTCCTATCTCAGTAAGAAATACATTTTGCACTGACTCAGGGTACATAAACATATACATATAAATGAAATCTATAGTTAGCCTGGGACACACATGATATGTCCTGATTATTTTTCTATTCTATTACATTTTCTTTTTAAATTCAAGTTGTGATCTTTAAATTGATTTAACTGCCCACTAACAGAGTGAAATCCATAAATCCTCTCTTAATGTAATGGCTCTTAAACTACAGCAAAGTGGTACAACAAAGACTAGGCAAAGTTATGTATTAAAAGTTCAGTCTTCCAATGCCCATAAATTCAGGTTCAAAGGTCTACAGTTTGTGGCACAGGAACATGTACCTTAAACCAACACCCTAGGTGACTGATACCCTAGATGGCCTACAAATATGCTTTGATGAAATGCTGACTTTCTAGGAGCTGATCTCAATCACAGTGAATATGAGAACCTTCTCTAGAACTAATTATAATTATATAGGCAACCCTCGCATTTAGATATTTAGAAATTCCTAGGGCAGGATGTGGATACATGTATTTACCCATAATTCTGAGGTAAACTTCTCACAGTAATGTTCTCATGAGAATATTTACTATCTCAAAAGAGCATTTTAGAATGCATAAAGAGAATAACATCTTTTTATGAGAACACAAATACCTACAAAACTGTATTTTATTTTATTTATTTATTTATTTATTTTTGGTACCAGGGATTGAACTCGGGTCCTTGCACTTGCAAGGCAGGCCACCAAACCACTGAGCTAAATCCCCAGCCCCAAAACTGTATTTTAGAATTACAGATTTTATACTTTTTCCAAATCTATGTTTTTTTCTATTTGATCTAGTTTCAAGTATATTTTCTACCTTGTTGGTAATACTAATAAACTAGCCTCCTCTTATATAGTATTTTACACTATTACAGTCATCAATAATAAATTAGAGAAAAAGAATTAAAACTGAACATTTCTTTTTTTTTTTTTTTTTTGGTACAGGGGATCGAACTCGGGATCCTTGCACTTGCAAACCAGGCAGCAGAGCCGCTGAGTTAAATCCCTGGCCCTCAAAAAAATAAACATTTCTACTATACACTTACTAATAAGGGCATTTTAACATAAAACATTGAATTTTTGGAGGGTGGGTACTGGAGATCAAACTCAGGTCCTTGCTCTTGCAAGGTAGGCACCACAAACACTGAGCTAAATCCCCAGCCTAAAACATTGAATTTTAAAAAATAGCTTTTTTCATTCAACAAATGTCTCAAGGGCTGAAGTATTTTATTCTGGGTGGCTTGACCATATTAAACTTGGTTTTGTAGTATTGCCACTTATTAATTCATATGGCTATGAGCTTTTAATTTTTTTTTTCTCACTGAGTTTATTGGTACATTTTAGGTATACAGCACAATTACATTCATCATTGGGATCTTGTACCTTTATATGACAGGCCTTGGTTCTCATTTTTTCCCCTTATCCCTGCCCTCCCTTTACCCCCTCCTCCCTTCCCTATTTACAAATACTTTATTTCCATTTTTTCATTTTCTATGAGCTTTTAATATTGAATTCACTCGATAAACACAAATAGAAATGATTGTACAAACACAAATAGAAATGACAATTACGAACTCTCCTCTCATGGAAGATGGATATAAACTATCCCAGAGAAAATATTTTTCATTAACACAAGGTAAGGAAACAATGCTCACACCTAAGAATTAATACAGTTAACAGTTAACTTTATGTTCAGCTCCATGGCTCAATAGTCAAAAATGAGTGATCAAGTCACTTTTTGGGCTTCTGCTCTCTTTCTCATTTTACAATAGGAAAGGAAGAAAAGAAGGAAATGAAGAAAGACAAAAAAGGAAAAGAAGAATAACTGTCCAAACTAAGTTAGAGGTAATTTGTAAGATATTAATAAATTAAGTGAAAACATGAAAATGATTTTAAAAATTACAGGTTTTTCTATTAAAACATTGTTTAATGAATAGGTCTTAGTCAATCTAGAGTTGGGCAAATAAACTTACAAGGCTGACTTGCTTTGGATCAAATAACTACAATACAGGAGAAACAGAAACCAGTTCTAAGATTTCTAACACACTGTTCTTCAACTACACTAGGCTGATCCTCCCTCATATGGCTTAAATCATTAGTTTAACCTTTAACAGAAATAAGGAAAATATTGTGGTCGATTTGCTATATTTAAGAGCATTAACCAGGGGTTTAGCTCAGTGGTCTCAACACCTGCCTTGCAAGTGAAAGGTTCTGAGTTTGATCCCTACTACCAAAAAAAAACAAAATAAAGCAAACAAAAGTTTTCATTTTGGGGCCAGGGATTTAGCTCAGTGGTTCCAGCGCCTGCCTCACAAGCACAAGGACCTGAGTTTGATCCCCGGTACCAAAAAACAAACATTCACTGACCAGACAACAATTACAGGACATAGTAAAAGAAAGAAATTAAGTCCTAGAAGTATATTAAAACTCTGAAAGTAGAACATGTAATTTAACAATATACATATGAAGGTAGACCTAAAACCCAATAGTAAATTGCCACATTTAGCTATGCAAGTGTTTGCTGCTAGAGATAAAGTAAATAACAACTTTAACTTTTAACTCTTTTTTTTTTGGTAATGAGGATCAAATTTGGGATGTTATACTTGTGAGGCAGGCAGCGGAACCACTGAGCTAAATCCACAGCCTTAACTTTTAACTCTTTAAATATGTATTATAAAATTTAAAATGTCAGAAGAAAAAAGGAAAAGCATTTCAAGACAATTTAGTAGCATAATTTAATGTAATTTTACTCCAATGGCATATTTAAACATATTTTTAATACAAAAGTGGGATTTAACATATATCTTTAATTATACTGTATAACTTATACTAGTCTGTCTGATGGTCACTGTGATTTTATTTCCTTTGAATTCTAAAACCATTTCAATTCCTCAAAGAAAAATTATAAATTTACTAACCAAATTTTTCTTTTGTTTTGGTAGATTAACTGGTTCAAAAATAGAGATAAGGTTTCCATAGGATGCTGCAATCTTTTAAAAAGAAGAAAGAAAAAGAAAATTATTATGGATACATTAACTTATGGATCAAAAGAAATAAATGACACAATCTAAAATACATCCACATACATAATTTCATTCACCAGTACTTAAGAATGTAAGACTTTTCTTTTGTGGTACTGGGAATTAAACCCAGTCTCACACATGCTAGGCAAGCATGCTGTCACAAGCTACACCCATAACCGATTTTATTTTAAGATCAGATCTTACTAAATTTGAGGCTTACCTCAAATCTGCAATCCTTCTGCCTCAGCCCCCTGAAGAGCTGGATTATAGATATGCACCACTGTACCAGTAAGAATGTCACTTCTGAAGACCCTCACATCTAGGTTATAATTCTAATATTGCTACCTTCTATGAAACTAGCAAATTAATCTCTCTGTACCTTAATTTCCCTACCCACATTATTAATATGTGTAGGACTGTCCTCCTAACAGTCCTATTTTGAGAACTGCTACATTTGTAAAACATTCAGCATATACTAAATCATATATAACATGCACATAAATATTACTTGTTTTTCTCACAGAAGAAAACATATCAATGTAATCTTTGCCAAGTATGGAATGTGACATGATTTAAAAATCAGTTTTTAGATTATCTATCATCCAAGTTCACAATTTAGCCACATATTTACCTTCTTAAAAATAAAACGTAAATCTAGTAGTCCTTTGTGAATTCCCTGAGTATATTTTCAGTTTATCTTTAAAATGTATTCTTTATTTTTTTATTGTTTTGCAGGGTAGTAGGGATTAAACTCAGGACCTCATATACAAATACTACCACTGAGCTACACTAACCCTAGTCACTTACATTTACTGTTAAATCAATGGAACATAACCTTTTCTGGCTATTTATTTATTTTTGGTATTTATTTATTTATTTATTTAGTACCAGGAATCAAACTCAGGACCTTGTGCTTGCAAGGCAAGTGGCAGAACACTGAGCTAAATATCCAGCCCCAGGCTCTGTTTTACAAGGTAGCTACTATCATAGCTTAAGTGAGTCCCAAATAATGAAGTTATCAAAATAAGAGAAATTACATAACATGAAAGACTCAAGATTCAGAGACAGAAAATATATGATCTTATAAAGGAAGGTAATGAAATGAATTAATTACATACAGAGGGAAAAAAAAAAGATATTTCAGTGGATACTTTTGAGTTCTCACCTGCTAGAATGCAGAAATCACCTGCACTGAGTTATCTAGGAGGGAGTATTTAGTCTGGGCTTTTAGGTAGGAGTTGTATTTCAAAAGGCAATGAGTGTTAAATTTTAAACTCAGGACTGCATATGAACACAGAGGAAAAGATTATGAATATTTAGAGGTGATTAGCCACCAGCTTGGCAAGAAGAACATGTTCCCTATAACACAACGACGAACATGAGAATACAACAGCAGGTTTGAGTCAGGACATAAGAACCCATGCCACTGTGAACAATCTGACTTTTCCAAAGAAATAAGAAGCTAAGAATGTTTTGAAGCTGAGAAATAACAAGATAAATGCAGATAATTTTTCTCAGAAAAATTAATTTTATGGTTTTTATGAAGCAAAAATGTTACCAAGATTCTTGATCTCTCCTGCTCACCCCCTTCTCTATAACTGGGACTGAACCCAGGGCCTTCACACTGAGCTACAATCCCAGCTTTAGTATTTTTTATTTAGAGAGAGGGTCTAAGTTGCTAAATTACCCAGTCTGGGCTTGAACTTGTGATCTTCCTGCCTCAGCCTCCCAGAGTGCTGGGGTTACAAGGCATGTGCCACGGTGCTTTTGCTAGTATTTCCTTCTCTTTTTTTGGTACCAGGGATAAAACTTGGGACCTTGTGCTTTCATGGCAGGCAGCAGAACCAGAGCTAAATCCCTGGCTCAAAAAGTTTTTATATGATAAAAACCACAGGAACTTTCAGAGCTAAAACATCAAACATGAAGATAATGGAAAAATAGATTTTTAGAATTCCATAATAAAGATCATGTTTGTAGTACAGTGAGAATAAAAGATGTAAATAGGCAAAAAGAGATACCTGTAATTACAGTAAAGAGAAGAAACATAAAGATAAAAAAAGGAGGGTAGCAGAAAATATTAGGTAAAGATTACAACACTAGAAACTTCTTTTATCAAGAGTGTCCGTAAGTCTCAAATAGTAACTACATACTGGCAGATTCATCAGAAATTAGGATAAATTTGTAAAGAGACTATGCCTATGAACTCTTACATGACAATGTTTATTCTACTCACAGTGTTCTGCTGGGGAGAGGGGTGTTCAGTGGTACAACGCATGCTGAGCATGCTTGAAGAACTGCATTCAATCTCTAGCACGTGTGCACAAACACACACACACAGTCACACGAGTTCCAGTGGAATCACACAGTCAAACAACACATTTAAATAGAAAAAAAAGTAATTTGCAAAGTTCATTCCAGTCTGGCTACAATTATAAATAGACATGATCATCTATGCCTGCAGAGTGCTATTTTAAGCTACCTAATGCTTCCTACTAGTATGATTCCCATTCTGGTACCACACAAAACTATATTTAATCTAATCTAGGAGAATTATATTCCCTGTTTCTTCATTTTTTTGTTGTTGCTATTTTATCTTCAATGTTACCTTTTTGCTTTCTGATATGCAAAAAAGTCCAAGGAAAATTTTTCATTTTTCTTACAGATTTGGAGAATGCTTAATTGGTCTTTTAGTAAAAAGTTTATGTACATATTACAAGGTGTTAAATACCGCTTACTGTAGCAAATGATTTTTCTTCAGTACAAAAAAAGAATCTGTAAACAAATCTTAGAGTTCTCATTCTAGTCTCTGAATCCAATTAATTTATAAATAAGTAAGCTTTAGACATGTTCTATAGGAATAAGTCTATTTCTTTCTATTCTACTTTTAAAAGATATATAAATACAGAATTCTAAACACTCTATAATACATCTTAGAAAACCGAAGAAATTTAGTCACTTTGTCCTTGAAACAAAACACTTCAACAGGAAATTCATATTTCAGAGATTATTCTGACAAAAAAAAAAACATTCAAAACAAATTATTACCATAGGATTACAAACCTTGCCTTGTTGCACTGAACAGTCTACACATCCCACTTGAATGTTTCCATGTTTAGCACCTGGGATTATTTGTAATCTTTCAAAATCACTTCCCAGTATCACAATGTCACATCCAGATGCATAAGCCTAAATAAAATAAAATAAAATAAAAATGTTAAGTGTTGAGATAAGTATTTATCATGTAGAGCAATGGTATTAAACAATGTCTTAAACAGACTTATTTTATATATTTTTTTCAAGAAAACATTATGTGGAATTATCTCTTTCTTCCCATATATAGTCCAACAGAAAGTTGTATCTGTCCTATCTGGAAAAAACATATAGCTATATCCACTTCCTTTACTTGCACCAAATGTTGAAACTGTTGTCTAAACCACCATAATTTCTCTCCTGCACTATTGCTAATATTCCAACTGCTTCTATTCTTGTCTCTAAAAATGCATTTAAAAAAAAATCATGTTAGTGTGAAAATGAATTCACATGAATTCTTGAGCAGCTCTTGAATAGCTTCCCACTGCTTAAACCTGTTGAACAGTTTCCCACTGTACTTGGATTCAAATCCTAACTCATCACCACAGTCAATACTCCTGCTTGTCCTACAAATCCATCTCAGTATATTCTTTCCTTTCCTCATCTCGCTCCTGTCCCTATAAAAGTCCTTTCCACTGTTTCTTTTTCCAATTCAAAGTGGCTTATACTACTTTCATCTGACTGGTCTTTGTCTAGCTAGTTTCTTTTCAACATCCAGGTCTCAGTTCCTGACTATCTCTCTCTTACTACTTTCTATCACCTTGCTCTTTATTGTCTTCATAGCACATATACCATGATTTGAAAAATGTCTTTTTTACTATTCATTTCCATTTCTATAAATTAAATTATAAGAACAGAGAGTATATCTTGTTCTCTACACCCCACCACCACCATAAATGAAGGGCTTGGAATGCAATTAGCAGTTTATAAATACCTATAGAATAAGTACTGAATTTCACAAAAACAGCCACTATAACCAACCAAACAAAAAGATACATAATTTAAGCCTTGTTGACAAACATACTGTAGCACTTTTCAAATTTTACAGATGGGTGTGGTGAAGTATGCTTGTAATCTCAGCACTTGGAAGGCTGAGGCAGGAGGACTGCTGCAAGTTTGAGGTCAGCCTAGGCTACACCGTAAGTTTAAGGTCAGCCTGAACTACACAGAGAGATCCTGACTCAAAAAAAAAAAATTTACAATTAGAGAACTCTTCCGACCACAATTCTCTTTTTGTGTCTTATCCTCTCCTTCCTTCTCTCATCACAGGAATTTCTTCCATTACCAAGTACTTTGCTGTACTCCTAAAATTTAATATTGTAGGCAGATAAGGTATAGATGTTGTCAATAGAGCATCTACCACAAACTATATTTTCCATCTGAGTTCTTAAAGGTTTAGTAACTTATTGTCTCATTACTTTTGCACATACATATATATTACTATAAATAGGTTATATTATATGTATATATTATATCTTAGTCACTTTCTTGAAACTGAAACACAATACCAAACACTCACAGCTTAAGGGAGGGAAAGGTTCATTTTGGCTCAGGGTTTCAGTCCACAATAGTAGGCTCCAAGGCAGAAATAAGAGCCAGAGAGGAAGATAGAGGAAGGTACTCAACCCAATAGCAGCCAGGAACCAGAGAAAGAGAGGAGAAAGGACAAGGACAAGAATGCACAACCACATTTCTGGGTCATACTTCCAGTGACCCACCTCTATAACCAGGCCCTACTTTTTAATAACACATGAAAATACTGAACTCATCCCCCTAACAAAATCACCTTCCACACACATGAGAATTTTAGGGAACAATCTGGATCTAAATCACAACATTTTATCCTTGGTCCCCAAAAGACTCAGGTCCATCTCATTATGCAAAATGCATTTAGTCTACCTCTAAGAATCACCAAACAGTTCCATCACTGCTGAAAAGTCCAAGTCCAAAGGCTCCTTTGAGACTCAAAGCTAACTCTTACTGGAGAATGCCTAAAGACATATAAAGGAAAGTTAAATACAGTGGTACCTCAGTTCATGATCTTAATTCTTTCCATGATTCTGGTCACAGAATTCATTCTACAAATCTGTCTGTAACTAAACTGCAAGCATAGTATGCAACCAGAATTGTGAAACAAATTTCATGACCAGAATCATGGAAAGAATTAAGTTCATGAACCAAGGTACCACTGTACTTCCAACATACAATGGCACATTCCCATAATAAAACAAAAAAACTTAGAAAGGAATGGGGCTAAAACAAAAACAAATTATTAAACTTTTAAGAACAGAAGGGCAAACAT
The DNA here is from genome assembly GCF_012274545.1 of Fukomys damarensis. Taxonomy (NCBI): domain Eukaryota; kingdom Metazoa; phylum Chordata; class Mammalia; order Rodentia; family Bathyergidae; genus Fukomys; species Fukomys damarensis. The sequence goes on along the minus strand of NW_022900921.1, from coordinate 37,231,269 downwards.
TAAATCTGGGAGCTCTGTGTTAGACACCAAGAGAAAGCTGTAATGCTGCAGACCCCAAAGGACTTGGGCAACCAGGCTCATATGGCACTGACAACTGCAGCACACTCATGACCTCTCTCTTGGGGTGGGTCCACTCACAGTCAGAAGCTTTCATCAACAGATGATCCACATTTCTGACATCTCCAACTTCCTAGGGTCTCCACTGCACTTTCCACTTCACTCTTACACCTTTACACACTACCCTCTCAGGGGCTCTTTCCCTGCTTCCTAGGCCTTCATTTGAAATCTGAGTGGAAGTCTAACCCCAAAATTCTTGCATTCTGCAAACATGTCAAACCAGCACAACATAGATGATGGCAAGGCTTCCTCCCACGTGCAACAGTAGCTTCTCAAACAAAAGTTTCACAAGTTTGTACTCTTGAGCCTTTAAAGGATCTTGCAAGTCACTGAGATGTCTTTAGGCATCTTTCATATTGTCTTAATGCAAAGTACTTGAATTCTTTTTAATGTTACTCTTTTCAGCAACTATGCTTTCCATGGCCCCAACTTTCCAAACACTTCCTTTCTGATGAAAATACAAACTTTTCACATTTACTTTCTGTTCCTGATTTTCACTGTAGATCTGGCTAAATGCAGCTGGCAATACCTAAAGCACAGCATAAATGTTGGGCTCCCCTGAAATTTCCTCTACAGAGTAATTCGTCTACCATCCTTAATCTCAGTTTCTTACAAAGTCTTGGGACACAGGCAAAAGGACAAATTTCCTACCAGAGAATAACACACTAGATCTCTAGTCCAACTGTGACTGAAGTCCTTGTTCCCAACTGAAACCTCCTGAGGCCAGCCTTTACTGTCTGTATTTCTAAAACGTTCTGACCTTCTGAGCTCTGACCAATATCACCCATCAAGTTTGGCTTATAGGATTCTAGGGTTTCTCCAACTGGTATCTCTAAATCTCTCAAAATTCTTCCTGTGAGCTACTCCCAAAAGATTATAAAACATATGGTCAGATACAATGACAGCAAGGATTCCACTCTTGTTATCAAAATGTTTTCATTTCCAGGCATGGTGGCACAAGCCAGTAATCCCAGCACTCAGCAGACTGAGGCAGGAAGATCACCTGAAGTTAAGAGGCCAGCCTGGGATGCACAGCAAAGTCCCTGTCTCAAACAAATAAACAAACAAAAAACAACAACAACAACAACATCTGTCTCAGTCACTTTCTTGTCACTGAAACAGAGCACTTGACACCCACAACTTAAAAGAAGAAGAGTTTATGTGGGATTACAGTTTCAGTCCACGGTCAGCAGGATCCAAGGCAGAAACAGAATAGCAGAGGAAAAGCTGCTCACCTATAGCAGCCAAAAAGTAGAGACGAGAAGAACAAGGGACAAGAACACACCCTTTCAGGTCAGGCTCCCAGTGACACACCTCTATAGCCAGGCCTTGCCTCCTAAAAGCACATGTAGCTACTGAACTTATCAGTGAATTAATCCACTGATGAATACAGTACCCTCATAATACAGCCATATTACACACACATGAAAATTTTAAGGAACATTTTAGATCTAAATCAGAACACCTTATCTTACTGATTCCTACCAAAGCCAAACTGGCTCTGTATAAGCTATCAAAAATAGTAGAAAAGGAAAAAAAAATAGTAGAAAAGGGACTTGAAATAACATTCGACTAAGTACACTCATATTACACCCAAGAAAATCAACGTCCAAATAAACTGGTAATATCTTAGTGGCAGAGAGGGCTCCAGAACCCTATTTTCTTGATTCGTGGTCTGTAGAATACAATTCTGCCATAAAAAGGATAAACTTGAGTCATCTGTAAGAAAACAGATGCACCTTAAGTGAAATAAATCATACACAAGATTAAATATTGCATGGCTTCTCTCATATGAGAAATCCAAAATATAAACAGAGCAAAATAAAAGATAATGGAAGTAGGGAGACCAATCTTTTGCAAAAGGAAAGGTGACTAAGAGATGGAGAGAATGTGGATGGAGGAAAGGAGAAAGGCATGAAAAAAGAAGATGTGTTATGTACATGCTCCCACTCCCACAAGGAATGTAATCATTATGTGCTACAAACATGTACTAACAACAACAACAAAAGATTCTTAAAGATATATAGAAAGTGGAAAAAATTAAAAAGTGAAAAAGAAATCTCCTGACAGTGACTCTGGCTATATAGTTCAGTGTAGTCTAATGAAGATTTGTAATCGTGTTTTTTTCTTTCATTTCTGAAGTTATATTTTGTATTAATAATTTCCACCTAATGCATAACAAAAAATTCTAATAGGTAACATAAGTACATTTACAAAACAAGGTGTCAATCTTTGAAGAAAAAAATGAGATAACTCTTTGTTTACCATTTTATTTAAACTTATAATTAAGAGTACAATGTTTAACATCATTATTCATTAGGGAAATGCAAATAAAAATCGTAATGAGGTAACACTTCATACCTTCTAGAATAATTTTTTTAAAAGAAAATAACTGAGGTTTTGGCATAACTGAAACCCTCATACATTCCTGGTGGAAAAGTAAAAGATGGAATGAAGAATCATGAAAACTGAAAAATAGCCAGGTGTGATGGTACATACCTGTAACCTCAGCACTTGGGAGACTGAGATAGGAGAATTGCCTCAAGTTCAAGTCCAACCTGAATTACACAGCAAGACCCTGTCTCAAAAATACAAAAATAAAGAAAGAAAACTAAAAAATAATTTGGTAGTTCCTCAAAAAAGTTAACCATGGAGTTAGTATAACTCAACAGTACTTGGCTAAGTACACAGCCAAGTAAACTGAAAACATATACCCACACAAAAATGTGAAGTGAATGTTTATATCAGAATTATTTATAATGACCGGTGAGGAAAATTAACTCATATCTATCAATGGTGAAGAGATAAAGTATATCTATATAATGGAATATTATTGAGCTGTCAAAAGGAATAGAATTGGATATGGTGGCAAATGCCTGTGATCCTAGTACTCTGTGGGGCTAAAACAGAAGGATTCCAAGTTGGAGCTCATCCTGGGGTCCAAAGTTTAAAATAAAATAAATGTTAGAGAAGTGGTTCAGTACAAGGTTCTGCAATTCAATCCCCAGAACTGAATACAAAAAAAAAAAAATTGGTGTACTACATGCTACAACATAAATGAGTTTTCAAAACATTATGTTGGGCTGGGGTTTAGCTCAGTGGTGCCACCACCTTCCTCGTAAGCGCAAGGTCATGAGTTCAATCCCTGGTACCAAAACAAAACGTTATGCTAAATAAATAGTCAGACATCTGGGGATTGGGAGAGAAAGGAGAAAGGGGGAAGGAAAAGGGAAGTAAGAAGGATCAAGATGTGGTATGTGACTGGAGCAAGAAAAGCCAGAACAGAATGAGGACTGGGGATTTAGCTCAGTGGTTCTGCCACCTGCATTGCAAGCAGAGGAAAAGCCAGAATGCTCATTAGGCTTCCATGCTGACCGCTGACCTCCAACCTGTCTTACTCCATAATAAAAATGATGTTTGATCTCCAAAAAAAAGGAGATGTGGTATGTACATGTACAATTCCCCAGGATGAATATGGTACATTTATTATGTATCATAAACATACACTAAAAAGCCAGGCGTGGTGGCGTACACCTGTAATTCCAGCCCTTGGGAGGCTGAGGCAGGAGGATCGCTGTGAGTTCGAGACCAGCCTGAGCTACAAAGTGAGTTCTAGGTCAGTCTCACTATATAGTGAGACCCTGTCTCAAAAATCCAAAAAAAAAAAAAAAAACCCAAAAAAACATACACTAAAAAAAAATTTTTTAAAGACCACATACTATATATACTGAGCCAAAAAACAACTTCTGAACAAAAAGTTTTTCCTGCAGCTAGCTGAACTAACTGACAAAGAGCCACCCCCAGCTCATACTCCCTCCCACACCTAACACAGGTACTCCTTCAATGTCCTTTTTTCTCAGGAAGTATCTGTATCCAGTGTACTTTTCTATCAAATCATGTAAACTAAATGTAAATTCTTCAACCTTGGACTGATGATAAATGCCTTGCTTCTGTATCCCCACCCTCCTTCCCTTAATCAGTATAAACCCTGTTCACTGACAGCTCTGGGCTGATAGCTTTGTGGAGAAATCCCTGATCAGTCCACATAATAAACTTGCCTCCACTCTCTGGGTGCTTTCTCCATTCTTTTTGGCCTGATCTTGCAATACCACTAAGAGCTGCCACACTGGACTATAAGTCTGCCGTTACAATATGATTTCCTTTGTATGAAATGTCCAGCAAAGTCAAATGCATAAATAGTAAGAGAACTGGTGTATGGTATGGTTGTAAATAACAAAGATAAAATATAGTCACACAGAGGACAGTGGCTGCCAGTGAATGGAATGAATACAGAGTAACCACTAACAGTATGGCCAAGGAAGCCGAACTGGAATTAGACTGTGTAAGTTAAGTACATGATTATGAGAATGCTAAAACTACTGTGAACTTGATAGTACGTGAATTTAATAGTATGTGAATTATGTTACAATAAAGCTACTCTAAAATACACATAACATATGGTATCTCAGGAGGAAAGCTTCCTCTGGAAAATGAATCTTTTTGACAGTTACCAACTGTCAATCAATTCAGGTTACCAAACTGTTAGCTCCCAAGGGGTAAGAATACTGTTTATTCATGATTATTTCCAATATTGTATATAGCAAACTCACAAATATAGTAAAACCTCAGTATTTACTTCTAAAGGCATTTTGTTAAATCTTTCATAATTTATGCACAAAAAACCTCCACACACAAATTCAATCTGTCCCCCATTAGTTAAAAGAAAAAGATAAGCAAGGGCACCTCTGAGTAAAATTGTTAAGGTCTAAATTGGTTTTCAATCTTTCAGCAGTTTCAATCTGCAGCTCTCTTCTTCAAATTAACTACTCACACTCCATACAGTCAATACTTATGGGTCTTACTCCTCCTATAAAAGAGTATAATTTGGGCTGGGGATTTAGCTCAGTGGTTCTGCTGCTCACCTTGCAAGCACAAGGTTCCGAGTTCAATCCCCGGTCCAACCCCCCCCAAAAAGTATGCAAGGCCTTGGGTTCCACTCCAGGCACCACCAAAACAACAACAACAACAAAACAATAATAATAAGAAGAATAAGACAAAACTTGAGGCTTCTGTCTGCGGCTGTGCAGCTGCCCGATACTTCCACGGGCTGCGGTGGCCAAGGCTGTGAGCTTGGTGCCCAGTTCGCGCACACCTCGTCCCCAGGCGCCCGCGGGGTCAGGAGCCGCCTTGGACCCGCGGAGAGCTAGGGGCTTTCAGGCGAGGCAGCAGCCGGCTAGGAGGAGGATGAGAGCTAACCAGTTAGTGGTGCTCAACATGTACGATACGTAATGGATGAATGAATACACCTCATCCATTGGAATTGGAGTTTTTCATTCAGGAATTGCAGTATATGGTAAAGAATTTGCTTATGGTAGCCATCCTTACCCCTTTTCCTGGAATATTTGAAATTTCCTCAGGAAATGCTTCTGAAATAGGAGTAACATTTAAATTTAAAGAAGCTGTTGTTTTAGGGAGCACTGACTTCCTAGAAGATGTTATAGAAAAAACTGTAGAAGAACTGGGAAAAGAATACAAAGTTAATGCCTATCATTTGATGCATAAAAACTGCAATCACTTTTCTTAAGGTTTATCAGAGATACTTTTTGGGAAAGAGATTCCTCACTGTATCAATCAGTTTGTCTATTTTAGCTCCTGCATACCCCTTCTACAGAGCTGCCTCCTGAAGGAGGGGCTCACTCCCGCAGCCCTGCAGTCCAGCGTCAGCCAGGAGCTGCAGGATGAACTGAAAGCAGAGGATGCTGCTGCATCTGCTGCCACAGCGAGCACTGCAGCAGGCTCCAGACCCAGGCGCCACACTAAACTATAAATATCTCCAAAGTCACCCTGCAGAACTGTCTCTGGCAGTTGAATATCACTAGAGAAAAGTAAACAGAGTAAGCATCCTTTGGATAATTTGTATGCAAAGATGGCTCTCCCCTAAATTCCAGTTTTTCAGCTCAGGGTTATATTTGTAATTAAAAAAAAAAAATCACTTGGCACAGGAGGGAGAACTTTGTACAAAGCTGCCCTCTGCTTTTTTTTTAACCCACTTGTAAATTTGGGTTTACTTGTTTTATACAAGCACTGTTATGTTTACACACTAGAAAATGCAAAAAAAAAAGTTATGTTTACAGCATTTTGTATCACTGTTTACAAATCTTTCTAATCCACTCAAATATACATTTTTTAAATGTGGGCTACTGGCCCAAAGGAATGGCCATTAATTAGACATTTCTTGGTGAATAGCTAGGAACATCGATCTTTGCTTATTCACAACTCGACAAGTCAACATATGGATGGTTTTGTTATATTTACTGTCATCTGCAGCATTTGGAGTTTAAAACCAGTACAAAAGGTATTATGAATACTGACCTATGGCCAATTGTCACATTAAAAATTATCAGATAAGCCGGGTGTGGTAGTGCAGGCCGGTAATCCCAGCACTTGAGAGGCTGAGGCAGGAGGATCGCTGTAAATTCAAGACCAGCCTGGGCTACACAGTGAGTTTCAGGTCAGTCTCAACAACTTAGTGAGAACCTGTCTCAAAAAACAAACAAAAAAAATTTTGGACATGTAGCTGCACATGATGGCATATGCCTATAATCACAGCATTTAGGAGACTGAAGCAGGAAGATCACTGCACAGATCAGCCTGGAATACAGAGTGAGACCCTGTCTCAGAAAACAGAAATGGCCACCATGTTCCCTCTTGTATGGTGCCTGCCCTCATGCCTGAAGGGTGTACTTCTTTTCCTTCTTATACGTGGCCCAAAACTCACTCTACAGAGACCGTTTCTTTTCCTACCTTTAATCAAACTTTGCTGCCGTTAAGACAAAAAACAAAAATTCTGGACATGAGATTCCTTGTAATCTAAGTGTACTTGAAGTTGAGAGGAAAAAGAAATGTCTAACTTTAGAAAGTCTCATTCAAGTCAGGTCCTTTTTTACAGTTTAAATTGAGAATGGATTTAATTAACATTTAACCTGCTTTTCTTGTCCCTGCAAGAATCTTGTTAACTTGATGTTTTATAAAAAAAAAAAAAAAAAAAAAAAAAAAACTTTACCAGAAGCCAACCATATTACCTGTTAAATGACACTAGAAACTTTAGTGTGGAGATATTTGACTCAAACTATGCTTAAAACCAGTGTTTGCCCTTTAAAATATTGTTTTTCCATTTTCAAAATGTTCTGACAAAAAAAATCCAGCTACCAACAATGATTCTCCTAAATATGGCAATAACTAAGGTCTGGGTTTTTTGTTTTTTGATCTTGTAAGACAAGTTCTCACTATGCAGTCCAGGCTGGCCTCGAACACATGGCAATCACCCTGCCTCAGCATCCCAAGTGCTGGGATTACAGGTGTGCACCACCTTACCCACCACAAATGTCTATTAAAAGAGTGAAATAATCAATAACAGAAGAATGCTAATTCTGTAGGAGAGTGAAAGGGAAGCTAAAGTTCCACTTTCTTACCTTAAAGCCTTCTAAGAAATTACCTGAATTTCACTTTTTGAGGATCCTTAACATAAGTGTAGAAAAGGGGAGGCAACCCAAAAAAAGCTTCAGACCTTGCTTGCCCACAGTAAACTTAGTCCTTGAAGTAGCTCTTAGTTCTCAGAGTAGTCCTCAGCACAGGTTCTCCTGGGCCATCAGTTGTCATAGTACATACTACTCCCCACCTGGCTGTTTGGAATGCAAGGAAAGGAAAACAATGTAGCCTAGTAGGTGACAAGTAAACAAAACAGGCTACAGTGAGAAACAGGAAGAATATCTAATCTGATTAGAGACATCCACACCAAGACTCTAAGGATGAAGAGCTAGAGAAGTTTTAGATCTTTTCTGCACAGGGAAAGAGAGCTGTAAATTTGCTGGAAGAGTATGTGTAAAGGCTTGGAAGTTGGAGAGATACAGCATATACTACTGTATACATATACTACTGTATAAAAGGAAAGAAGACATAACTAAAGTTTAAGGAAGCCATTACTGCAAGGAGAAGGAAAAGAGACTATACAAGCACATTAAAATATACTGAAAGAGGGCCGGGGATTTGGCTCAGTGGTTCCGCTGTCTGCTTCGCAAGCGCAAGGACCTGAGTTCAATCCCCAGTACAATAAATAAATAAATAAATACCCCCACCCGGCAGTTTTAAATTGGAGAGATAAGTATAATTAAATACAGGGATACAGGATAAAAGGACATTTCATCACAGTAACTGCAGTAGGGATAAACAAATTGAAGAGTTCTGACAATCTACAGAGCTTGTCAGTTTGTATGAAAAAATGTAGGAGAGCGTTGGGGCTTTTGAGGTTCTGAGTTTGATTCTGGGGGTGGGGGAGGATATGGAAGAAAGAATAAGGATACAACCAACCCTCTATTAGCTATTAGAGAAATAGCTACATGACAAAACTACTTAGAGATAAACCACACAGGAAGAAAGAACAAACTGGGGAGGGAAGGTTGGAAGGTACACCAAGGCTGTGGAATTGATTGAATCTAGAACACGCTATCCCATGAAGAACACTTAGGATGACTAATCAGAGAGGCGAAAAACAAGCAACAACAACAAGAAAAACTCAGAGTAGAATGTGGTATAATTAAAACAAGGAAAAAGAATGATTAAAATGACAAATGACAAAGAGAAAGTAGTACTATATGGAGACCGGCTGAATCAAGTTAGCATTAATGTGGTTCCCAGTGACCAAGGAACAAAAAATGCCAGCACATAGGAAGTTAAGAAGAGAGCAGGACATGCTAGGCCTGTTGGTACTCACCTGAAATCTCAGCTACTTGGAAGGCTGAGGCAGGAGAATCACAAGTTTGATGCCAGCCTGGGCAATTTAAGGAGACCCTGTCTCAAAAATAGTTCAAAAGGGCTAGAAATACAGCTTGGTGGCAGGAATGCTTTTCTAGAAAGTACAAAGCCCTGGGTTTCATTCCCCGTAGCAAAAAAAAAGGAGCAGAGTAGAGAGGAGGAAAAAGAAGGAACAGAGGAGAGAAGAGAAATGGGGAAAGAAGGAAGGGAGGGTGTAAAAGCAACAAATACAAACAACTCAAAAACTATAGCTGTGATGTCAGAGATAAAGAAGCATACCATGTGAAGAGTCTTCCAGTCGGCTGCTTTTTCAGATTAGTCTGAACCATGTTTTAGAAGTTCTAGAAAGAGAAGCACAGAGATAACTAAAGGACAGAGGTCCCAGAGACTGCCACAAAAGATAAGATTCAGCGCACAGGAAAAGGGATTAATCTTGAACATGCAGGAAACACTTCTTTTATTGTATCAAAAGAAGAGAAAGAAATGCTGATATAAAATTTTTCAGCTTGTAATAGAAAAACTGAGGAAGTCACCATGTGATAGATTCCAGGTGGAAAGTTTATATGACTGAATGCTGGAGTGAGAAGAATGTTGGAGAGGGGGAGGAGGAGGAGGAGGAGGAGAAGAAGAGGAAGAGGAGGAGGAAGAGGAGGAAGAGGAAGAGGAAGAGGAGGAAGAGGAAGAAGAAGAAGTAGTAGTAGTAGTAGTAGTAGCAGCAGCAGCAGTAGTAGTAGTAGTAATTGGCAGAAAGGTAATCAAGGGCTGGGGCTGTAGCTCTGTGGCAGGACACTCTCCTGGCATGTGTGAGGCCATGGGTTCAATCTCCAGAATGACAAGGAAAAAAGTAATTGAAGTTCCAGGTCCAAAATAAATGGATACCATTTCTAAAAGAAGCTGGACATATTAACTCTCCAGTTTCCATGTCCTCCTTACTTCTAGAAAATTTGTAAATAGTGAAAACAGTGCCACAGTTTCCTTGTTTTCTGCATTTTGGAGTCTATAAATTATATAAACTGAGTATTATCCAAAAATTGCTTGAAATAGTTTAAATTCCTTATAATAATTATCACAACTTGTTCACCTGTAGAACTTACACCACCTCATGAGGTTTAAGTATGGAAGTACATTAATAAAATAGGAAAAAAGCTCTAAATTTTACAAGAGCTGTGAAGTCTAGAGGTATACTTCAATATTTTATTTGCAATTGGATTTGGCAAGACAAACACTTGCCTAGCATGTACAAAATAAAAAGGGTTGTGTGTGAATTTAAAATAATCCATTGGGCTGGGGATTTAGCTCAGTGGTTGCCTGCCTCACAAGCACAAGGACCCAGAGTTCAATCCTGGTACCAAAAAAAAAAAAAAAAAAAATCCATTGACCACTAATGTTTTAATTAAAACAAATCATCTGAGTTTAACTAAAAACTTAAGATGTGATACAATACATAATACTTCTAAATCAAAACCTATGACTAGTTTTATAGATTTATCTGAAATGTTATTTGCAAAAACTTAACCTCAAGCTGCACTGACTACAATGTAGAAGAATATCAAAACAACAGTAACAAGCTGCAGATGTAGCTCAATGGTAGAGCACATGTCCAGCATGTATCAGGCACTGAGAGTTCAATCCTCAGCACCACAAAACAAACTGGCAGTAATATGCATATATTACAACTGCCAGACCAACTGTTCTCTTGGGCACACATAACATTAGATTTACCAACTTCAGGCTACACAGTACACAGTAAGAACAGTTGAATTGTATTCTAACAAGCACATAATGAAAATATGATTATTAAAGTGAAACTTTCTTATTCTTGATTTGAGACAGGGTCTCACTATGTTGCCTAAACTGGACTCAAATTCATGGATTCAATTAATCCTGTTACTCAACCCTCCTGAGTAGCTTGGGCTACAGAAATATACATACCACTGTACTTGGTTCCAGTTTTGAACTTTAAAAGAATTTTTTCAAATATTCTAAACTTCAAAAACTATACAAGGCTGTAATAGTGAGTACTCTAATTTAGAAACCCTGTGATTTTCTGAAACACTTAAGACTTCATTTTTATTAACCTTATGATTTAACTAACCATATAAATACCCTACAGAATTTCTTTCTACTACAAGTTCTAGTTAAATGATTTCAGTTTGGTATGTTGTAATTAAAAGTTTATTCTCTTTTTCAAACATATGAGAATTAGTATTATTTCAATGATATTAATGATACTTCAATCCTATGAAACATTATATTTTACAGAATAAGCTAAATTTAAAATTATAAGTGGTACTTAGTACTTGCAGCTGAAACATAAAAGTATCCAAGCCCAATCCTTCTCTTTTCCCTCTCACAGCCAGGAAGAGGTATGATATGACTGTCATCCTCAGGGTGGCCTGGGTCAACCAACCCCAGTATGTTCCCATCACCTTTACTTTTACTTTTACACTGACAGAGCCTCTGCCTGCCTGTCAGCTCAGGCCCCTTCCCTATCCAAGGCACTCCAGGCTCTGCTGCTTCTTCCAAGGATGGCTGGAAAATTGTCTCACACGTCAAGGATTAAGGAGGAAGCAGACCCATTGCTGATAGATATCTCTGAAACCCTCAAACCTTAAGGGACCACAATCAAGACTGCTGGCCCTCATAAAGTGTCCTCAAAGGTAGTGGCTAACAGGACTTCAGTCTCCCATTTTAACTCAAAGGAGAGACAGAGGGGAGCTGTCAATCAAGCATGTTTCTCCCACAGTTCCTCCAATCTGCCACCATGACAGATACAGATGTCCTAGACTACCCCTTTGTGCTACAGCAAGGAATCAATAAAGCCCCTGCCAAGTGGTCCCACTACCTATTTATGAGTCTCATCTTGGGTAGAGTAGGCTAAGAGGATTGTGCTGAAAAGGGCTGGTAACACTAGGGGTTACTAGCCCTGAAGATTTCCAGAGAATGATGGAGACCTGCAGCAACTAGCAGAGACTGGTGGTGACCTGCTACAGAGACTAGAGGAGTCCAAGAGACCTGTGATGACCTACACAGAACCCCAGTGAGACAGCAGAATTTCTAGGCATGTTTCCCTGAAAATAAGACCCAGCCAGAAAATAATCAGCCTTGCAGAGTGGCCACCGAGCAAGAGAAAAATGATGGCAGACAAAGCAAGGACAGGCTGACTGGGGCTAGCATATTTCTTTTTCACCTTTTTTTTTTTTTTTTTTTTTTGGTACGGGGATAGAACTTGGGTCCTCGTGCTTGCAAGGCAGGCGGTGGAACCACTGAGCTAAATCCCCAGTGTAGCATTTCTGACCTCTAGTTTTCAAGGCTGATTATTTTTCAACTAGGTCTTATTTCCAGGGAAAGGGTACAGCTGCCAAAGGAGCTCAAGCCTCAGCTACTGAAGAGTTGATAAATAAAGACTGCTACGAGCCTCCTTGAGCCAAAATACCAGGAGAGGTAACACTAAAAGGCTGGAGAGCCACATGCACTCAGAGCCCAAAGCTGCTAACCCCAAGGGAGCTGCACTTGGCCAATTCATGATTTTGATCCCAATTTATCAAAAGAACCCTCAACCAAATGGTTAATTATAACCTTATGAAAACCACAAACATTTTATTTTTTCTTCAAATGTGCAGAGTAGAAAACTTCCCCCTCTATATCGTCCCCACACAAAAAAACTCATGTCCTTCTTCAAGAGAAAAAAAAACTTTTCTAACCTGCCAACATAACCAGCACACTAGCACCCAGTAAGACTTCCCTAAAGTGAAAAAAACAGAGATAAATTCAAAGATGCTTACTATCACAGAAAGTAGAGGAAGAAGAATGCTTATTTAGTCCCCATTTCTTCAGCAACACACATATTTTTGATTTCTAACCTGGGTCCCCTTAGCTAGAAAGGCTGAACTGTCTAACATTAACGGGCATTTTCTCTCCTATACTTACAATGCTAACATATTTGCTTTCTTCCTATAGCTATGATGTTGAAATTCTAAATTAGAGAAAAGAAGTCCTAAACATTAGCATAATATTTCTGTCTTTGGTAAATAAACTATCGTCCTGTTTAATTCAAAATACAGAGAGCTGGGCGTGGTAGTGCATGCCTGTAATCCCAGCATTCAGGAGGCTGAGGCAGGAGGATCTCTGTGAATTCAAGACCAGCCTGGTCTACATAGTGAGTTCCAGGTCAGCCTTAACTACATAGTGAGACCCTGTCTCAAACAAAGCAAAACAAAACAAAACAGCATTAATACCAAGTATGGGTATACCACATAAAAGTTCAAAAAACAAAGACAAAATGAAAAGAAAAAAATATCATATATTTTGTTATCAGTATGCCCAGAAATATTAATACATCTAGAATCTAAGCACTGGTGCACTTCTTCTTCTAACTGAGTTTTATTTACAGAATATTTTCTTCACAAGAACAAAAGTTGTCAGCAGATCAAGACCAGATCGTTCACATTTTTTGACTCTCAAATAAGTACGACACTAACAAGAAAAAATATTTAAGAAACTATTCTAGTAACCAAAGAAAAAATAATTTTGGTTTAGAGTAACTGAAATCTTCCATAGTTATTCATATGTTGACAATATGTCAATTCACTTAAAATCTAGAGGAATTTTAACAAAAAGTTTTATTAATATTCAAATCTAAATTATACCATTTATTTTATAATACTGGCAGTTACTAGTTGTATTAAAGCAAGCCTTCTTCATCCACTACTACTCAATTCAATCATTATTTACAATGCACTTTTCTAGTCTCCAGCTCTAGAACGAACTTAATTTTGAGTTTGTAATGGTTGACATATGCGAGAGTTACCAAAATTTTGGCTTGCCTAAGCCATACTGAGTGAAGTGGAACAGTCTTGGGCCACATATAAAATATATATTTAATGTGTAAAAGTAACAAAACTTCCTTTAATAATATCTATTGTAACACTTAAAAAAGAGGGCAAGTCGAACATTTCTAATAGGTTTTTAAATATAACTAAGCCATGAACTTTCAGCTTAGCACTGTTTCATGTAACAACCCTACAAGTAGGTACTATATTAGTCCCATTTTCAAATGAGAAAAAAATTTAAAGATTGTAAAAAAACTTGCTCATAAATAAACAAACAAGGGACCAGGCTGGAAATAACAGATAATGGCTCAAATCAATTAATAGTCTAGGCACTCACAATGAAGCCATGGAAGACACACACAAAACAGAAGACAAGACTGCTTAGTGACATAGTAAAGCACAAATAAAGTGCTTTGAAAGTATGAGACATGATCCTGCCAAATAGAAGCTTTCTTACTAAGGGCAAAGTCAAAATATTTGATGCTGGTTTAACGAGTAAAAGAAAATCTAATACTTAACCTTCTTTAGTAACTGCCTATTTTAAAATCTAGAAAACATGAGAACTGGCAGTCAATTTCAGTTCAATTTAAAATTTGTCACATTTATGCAGAAAATAGGATTTCTGCTTGTAATCTTCCAAAGCAAGAAAAGGTGAATTCACAAATGTGTAATGGAAGGAAAGCCGGGCATAGTGGCGCAAGCCTATAATCCCAGCACTTGGGAAGCTGAGGCAGGAGGATCGCTGTGAGTTTGAGACCAGCCTATGCTACATGGTGAGTTCCAGGTCAGTCTCGACTACATAGTGAGACCCTGTCTCAAAAAACCTAAAAAACAAACAAACAAAAAAAGTTCCAGAAGAGATAAAATAATTCTTCAAGGGCACCGGCAAGAGGAATGTCTTATATTCCTACCTCCTCCTCCAGGGGTGAAACTGCAACTGAAAGAGATTTCTAGTCTTCACAAACTCTCTACTATTAGTCTTTGCTATCTTCCTATCAAAGAAAAAAGGAAATCAAAATCTAGACTGGGAATGTATCTCAGTGGAAGAGAGCTTGTCTAACATGCATGAGGCTCTAGGTTCCATCCCCAGTGTGGGGAGGAGAGAGAAGAGGAAAATTCAAGAGGTTAAAAACGTAACTCAAGCAGTCCAAAACTGATGCAGCTGGACTTTGTTTTTCAACCTGAGAAATACAAAAAGGGCCATTTCCAAAGAGCTAAATTTAAGATGTATACAAGTATTCGAGAAACTGAGAGTAAGAAATTTAGTTTTATAACATAACTATTAGTTTAATGTTCAAAAGTCAGGGATGAACTGGCTCCAGTGGAAAAATGACTGATAACGTTAAACTACTAAAATTATAACACATATGAGATTTTCAACCTGAGAAATACAAAAAGGGCCATTTCCAAAGAGCTAAATTTAAGATGTATACAAGTATTCGAGAAACTGAGAGTAAGAAATTTAGTTTTATAACATAACTATTAGTTTAATGTTCAAAAGTCAGGGATGAACTGGCTCCAGTGGAAAAATGACTGATAACGTTAAACTACTAAAATTATAACACATATGAGATATATATACTGGGAGAAATATGCAGTTAGGCTTGCTGGAAGATAATTAGAGACTGCTTCAAGGAAATAGACTTCAAACAGAACTGAGCAACAAGCTACATAAAGGTGTAGGATAACCATATAATCCTTGGCACATTATCGGACCTCTACTAACAAGGAGGCAATTCACCAAGGCTTTATAAAGGAATGCATCCAGGTAATATAAACAGGCCATCATATCATATGCGCTTTGAGGTTCACAACTCCAACTACATAAATTTTGAAAGCCTTCTTTATAAATTCTTGGAATTTACACTGGAGAAAGTGTTCAAATAATTTGAGGAGATGCCAGAAGATGCAACATTACTCTCCTATAATCTCCCAACTAAGAAAACCCCTAAAGATATTACTTCCTTCCTTTAAATAAGAACAGACAGCAAAGCTCAGATATAGGAATGACTACAGCTGTTCACCCAGACTCTCAGAACTCTCCCTTGCCCTGAGTATTCAGGTTAGGTAAATATGTAGAATTAGACAATTAAAACAGAGTCAAGTGTAAACTAAGACATGCATGAGTCACTTTGCAGAGAAGGCACAGTATCTGAAAGCAGTGCTTGGTTGGCACAACTCTAATACTACAGTTTAAGTATTAAATGCCTACACCAAGTTAAACATTGAGTATTACTTAATCTAACCGACAAAGGCCACAAAAAAAGTCGAAGGTAGACGACACTATTGTCTATTAAGCTATTTACTTTATTTCACGTACATAAAATTTCCTTTCAATAACAAGTTGCAGCAAAATCATCAGCATTACATACAAGTCTAGACAAATTTATGTACAATACTGATTTATACTTTGAAATTATTATAAAAATTACATTGCAGTTAAGGCAAAAAATGCTACTGTACAGAAATGTCAATTACTTGAAAAATACTTTCCAAAGTTATTCCTCAGTGAATCTGAAGAAAAACAAACGAAGAGCATTGTTTTCATTATACAGTAATTTTACTCTGCATCAGTGTTGATAGCAAAGTTAGTAATTGTTTTAAAACAGTTTTTTCTAACCAGAAAGACATCTGACCTTAACTCTGAATAAAAAAATGAAACCTACCCCAACAATTTCTACATTTGACAATTTAACCTTATGGAGTAGGAAAATAAAGCCCCCAACCTGTTACTCAACAAAGATTTTTGGACAATATCACTTTGGCAAACCATCCCGGCACAAAGAAGTCAGACTAATATGTATCATTTTTAACTCTAAAGACGTTCTGGTCCCAGGCTCTGCCCGGACGCCCGGACGCCGCGCCCCTCCAGCAGAGCCAGATTTGACAATTTAACCTTATGGAGTAGGAAAATAAAGCCCCCAACCTGTTACTCAACAAAGATTTTTGGACAATATCACTTTGGCAAACCATCCCGGCACAAAGAAGTCAGACTAATATGTATCATTTTTAACTCTAAAGACGTTCTGGTCCCAGGCTCTGCCCGGACGCCCGGACGCCGCGCCCCTCCAGCAGAGCCAGAG
>NW_022900921.1:37205164-37214184 GCF_012274545.1 Fukomys damarensis | reverse complement strand
GTCACCCGGAGGCCCAGGTGCGGAGACCTGGCCGACTCCACCGCGAGGGCCACCTCGCACTTCCACGCGCCACTCGGAAGGCCCAAAGAGCCTAAGCCGCGGAGGCAGCGCGCCCAGCCCGCCACCCGACCAGTCCGTTCCCCGCAGTCACAGTCAGCAGTCCGTGAGACCCGCAACCCTGCAGCCCTCAGCCGCTTGCTACACGTCCGCGTCCCTGTGGCCAAATATCGCGAGATTTCCCTCCGCGGCAGCGCGCTCCGACGGCGGGCCGGCTCTTCGCTATAGAGCACGGCTCAAGCAAAGAGGTAGGAACGCCTCTTCTACTCAGAAATTGACCAATTCTAAACTCCGTTCCACCAGGGCTCCTCCCAGGACCGAAGACGAGCCAATCTCTCAGGCTTTTAAAGGAGACCACTGTCTGAGCATTGACCGGAGCGAGCCCAGCACAAACACGAAGAGGCTATAATGAGATTAGATTTATTCAGTTACGCTCTAGGTTGGGGCTTCATCTAACTGTTGGACTAGAACGTGTAACTACAACGTGGGACGTGCACTGTAAACGCAGGGGCTGTGTCCGTGATCCTAAGAAGACTACAAATCCCAACACGCACCGCTCTCCTAGGTCCCGCGAGATATCTAAGCCAACGTGATCTCAAGTCCTCCCCAGCTGAGTTGGCGCTCAGTGCGCCTTCCGACCCAGGCTAAGTCATTTTAAAGGGTAGAAGTGGCTGGATGTTTTGGGGTTTTTTTCTGTTTGTTTGTTTTTTTTCTCTGGATGTTTTTAAACCTAAAATTTTAAAATGTGTTTTGAAGTAGCCCTGTTTTGAGCGTTTTCGAAAAGGAACCTAAGAATTCCAAAATGAAAAGTGTCAGCCGCCAACTGTAGAGTCTACGCTCATTGTATTGTTATTATTGTTGACAAATGGCTGTATGTCTGTCTTCCTCTATATAACGTAAGTCTTTTACTGACAGACTGCGTTCTCTTGGTGTCACAGATGCGTTGCTCATTGGCGGTCCCAATTGAGGTGTTCAGTAAGTGTTAAATGAGTATAACTGGGAACTCTCCACTGCAGCAAAACGGACTCAGACTAATACTTGGATGGGAGGAGCACGAGTAATTTTATTTCCCTTAAATTCTTTACAGTGTGTTTTTGTTTCGCAATTTTGAAGAAACATTTAAGAACCATCTCCATTTTACCTGAAAGATGAAAATTAATCCATTTTTTCAGTCTCTTCATAAAGGACAAATCTTAATGTGTCTTTTTAAGGTATTTTTTAAAAATCTAACAGTTGAATTTGCCTTTTAATTATTTCAAATTTTACTTAAGGTGACGTCAAGACTTTAAATTGACATTTTATTTTATTTTTGGATGCTGGGGATTGAGCTTGTTAAGCATGAACTGCCTTTGAACTTTGCCTCCAGTCCTAATTTTCTGTTTTAGACCCTAAGTCAGAATTATTTTATGTACTTAAGCGGGTCCCTCATGATTTCAGTGACTGACCCACAAGTTTGACATGCTTACTCCATTCTCTTTTGCCCGGTTTTTAGTTTCAAAGGATATTCAGTGTAGCAGAATATTAAAAACTGTAGCAGGGCATGCGCGGTGGTACATCCTTGTAATCCCAGCACTATAAAAGGCTGAAGCAGGTTAATGGCAGGTTTGAATCCACTCTGGGAAATTTAGAGACTTAGCAAGATACTATCTCAAAATTTTAAAAGCAAAAACAAAATTTTTTTAAAGGGCTGAGGAAGAAGCCGAGTGGGGTGGCGCACACCTTTAGTCTTGAGACAGGAGAATTGCCACGAGTTTGAGGCCAACCTGAACTGTATAGTGAGACCCTGTCTCAGAAAAGCAGGGTGTGTGTGTGGAATATGTGATGATATGTAGCTCAATATGAAGGTCCTGAGTTAAATCCCCAGTACAAAAAAACAAAAAGCAACAAACTGACCTAATAATAGCTGGAAAATTGAATTGGAGCTATATCCCTGATTCTTGCAATAGCCTGTGTAACCTTATAAAAAGTCTGTTAACTTTTAAGACTCGTTTGCCTCATCTATAAAAAATAGGAAGTTTTATTTAATTCTCAACAACATTTTGCTTGGCAATGCCATTTCTACAACTATACATTTTTTTGTTTAACTTAAGCCTTTTCCATAAAGTATATTTTCCTCATATGATTATCCTGATAATTAAATAAAAATACTGTTTGGCGCACAGAAAGCAGTCAATATTACTACTTACTATTATTCTAAATAAACCTAACCTATGGCATTTCCTTCCTCCCTCTTTCCTTCTTTTCTTCCTTCCTTTGATATACTCTTTCTAAGGTTTTCCAGTTATTGTCAAACCTCAACTGCAGTCAGACTTCCCACTGCTGTTTGAGACTGCTACAAAAGGCCATCCCAGTCTATATCCAAAACTACAGGACTAGAGTAGACAGTAAAAAGCAAAGGTTTGGGTTTTTTTGTTTGTTTTGTTTTGTTTTCGCTTATTGGAAATACTATTGCTGCTTTATTTTAAATTAAACTAAATTTGACCTACAAACACCTCCATACCTTGATTTCCTAGAAAGGAACTATGTTGTAACTTAGTATGTAAACAAACTGACAGCCTAGCGCAGTGACATATTTTCTTGTAATGGGCTGAAATTTGGTCATTCACAGCATCTGATACTTTGTCAGTCACACGCTGCCAACTGAAAAGACTATGTTCTAATAAAGTAAACCCTGAACTATAGCCAGTCAAGCTATTTATTTACCTTGCTTCCAATTTCTGTGTATAAATGTTCTCTATACTAACACTAGCCTATTCTGGAAATTTGACTTTCTCAAATCCTGATTTTCAGAAAACCAGATAAATAGCTTAGTTTCAGGTTGGTAATGCATTACTCCATTTTTATTTTTAGGCTGGTCTGTGCAGGGACGGACTTAGTCCAAAACAGTGGTATCTTTGTAATTTTATTTAGTCTCCAAAGCTGTTGCTCCTCATATAGCATCGCCTAAACTGCCACAACTGACTTTGAGAAAGCTTTGTTCAATCATAACCCATACTTGACTTCTGTATGACCTTGCTGTAGTGCTGACATTGTGGGAAGATTAGTCAGGTAAGAGAGAGGAAATGAAAATAAAGTGTACACATTTTCTCCTCAACCTCCTTCCTGGCCCCTTTCTTGCAGGTCCAGAAGGCAGCACTGCCTGCTTCCTCCTGTGTTTTCCATCCTTCTCTCTCCCATTTGTCCAAAGATTACAAATATCCCTCTTAACACAGATAATCTAGAAGAACTGCTACATCTGATTGGTCCCTGAAATGCAATTGAACGATATTAGTCTGTCCTTTGAGTGCTCAAAAGCTGGCTTTTGTTTTTCTATAATTTACAAGAGGAAGGGTGGCTTTTTTTAAAAAAAAAGGAAGTCTTTCTTTAAAAATTAACATTTTGTATATTTTACAACAAAAAGCCAGCTCAGACTGAGAAGTAATTATGCCTCTTTCTCAGCCTCTGATTTCCAGAAATCTTACTGTCTTCTTCCCCACCCTGAGCTCACCAATCTAAGTCCTTATCTTCACAAGGCCTCTGCCTTGGGATCCACCAAAATGGACTTTAGTTCTCGCTGCCAACCCCCAATGGGAGGAGGAAGTCAGGAGTAAGAGAAGTCCCTACTGCCATAACTCGGGTCAGAATAGGCAGACTATGATGCTGGGATTTCACTTAAGCTTCTCAACTCATTGTCTCATAAAAATAATATGAAGATTTTAGACATTGGTTACTCCAGAAACCTCCCTATACTTCCAATAACTTCCTGTAGCAGAGCTCATTAGAATAGCATAACTAGATATTTGAGCATGAAATGAGATCTTAGCCATCATTTATAATGTTACAGAAAAATTGACTCCAACACCTTTACAATTTAAACATTGCCACTAAATTTCTTTAGTGCTCACTCACATGTTCAGGTGTAAGGTTCTCCATCCATGAATGTTTAAAGGAGAATTATTTATTAAAGCTTCTGTTTATGAAACACTCCCTCCATACTATAATACATATTATCTGTAATCAATCTTTAATGTTGTTGAAGTCTCAGTAACCTTTTAAGGTAATATCTTTATGGTCTTACAAATGAAGAAACCAAAACTCAAAGAGATTAAATAATTTGCCCAAGGTCACATTAGATCTGGGTCATATTACCACACAAGGATTTTGAACTCAAGTCTCTCATGCCACAAAGACCCTTGAATCAGAAGGGTATTCCTGCCCACAATCCACTGATTGGTTTGTTTTAGGATTAAGGTGTGAATGCTACACCTGCCCTAAGGCAGGTAGCCTGCACAAAATATAAGGGACAGAAAGAGGGCTAATGTGTTCTTGTCTGCCTACTTGCCGTGGACTATTTTTCCTCTGTGACCCTGCCTTGCCATGCCAGTCAGTTGACTATGGACTGAAACTGATACAAATTGTGAGCTAAATAAACCTTTTCTCTAATTTTGGGTTGAGTGTTGGGTATTTTATCTCAGTAATGAAAAAAATGACTAAGATATAACACAAGTAGATATTAATAAAGAAAATATAAAACACTTCTATGAAAAACCAAAACATCATAACAGAAAAGAGAATAACTGAACATCTTTTATTATAAATATACTTCTCTTGAATCATTGGTAGTCCAACACATATATATATACCACATACTGAGAACTAGTTTTCTAATGAATATGAATATCTTTGCAAATCATAATAAACATTTCTAAATTCCTTTCAGAAAGATAGTAGTCTATTTTGGTTGCTTAGCACATTGTACACCATCCTCCATCACCACTACCACCTTCTTCCCACAATACCACATTACAGCATCCTTCCCTTCACACTACAGGAATGGACACATGACCAGTAATGAAAAATTAGGTGGGATTTATGAGATACGTTGTATTTTCATGAAGAATGTCAAGGATCTCTGTGTATTTTCAGAGAGTGGTTCCTACATCGTAATTCTCAGATTGCACATAAGGAAATGGAAGCAGTAAAAGTACTTTCTCAGGATCACACAGCTTGTTGGGATTTAAACCCAGTATGTCAACAACACAGCAC
Organism: Fukomys damarensis; assembly: GCF_012274545.1. Taxonomy (NCBI): domain Eukaryota; kingdom Metazoa; phylum Chordata; class Mammalia; order Rodentia; family Bathyergidae; genus Fukomys; species Fukomys damarensis. Next base: position 37,209,102 of record NW_022900921.1, on the reverse strand, counting down.
TTACCCTGAACTGTTAAGCTCTCTTGCCTCTTTTCAGGGTTGTTTTTTTCCTGTACTGGGGATGGAACTCTGGACCTTTTACTTGCGAGGCATTGTGGTGGAGCCACTGAGCTAAATCCCCAGCCCTCTTTTCAGGTTTGTTGACTGCCATAATTGTCTAGGGATGGACCCCAAATAAGTCAATCAGGATATTTCTACAGGTTTTCTGCTGCACCTAGCAGAGAACTCTTACATTTTTGAAAGAATGAACTATTGTTCTAGAACATAGATGAGTCCTGAGTGTCATAGGAAAGTGTTAAACAAGAAAAGCTGGAATTGAACTCATGTTTTTACAAGGAGTAGGAGAAAGTCACAACAACCTCATTGAACCCTTGGTCAAGTCCTGCTTGATGTTCATCCTACCCATTTATGTGAGCCTCAGACCTTTTTAAGTTACTTTTTCCCCCTGAAATTGCTTTGAATTCTGATTCTCTCCATTTAGATCATAAGATTAATACACAACAATTTATGTTCCAACCAGCATAATAATTCCAGTTTTCCTGCATCTTTGAAAATTACTAGCATCTGAAGAGCATCAGAGACTAGAGAAAAGCAAGACTATCACTCCTAAAAAGTGCTTCATACAGGACCTGACATAAGTTCAATTGCTGCTAGTTGGATGTTTAAAAATAAAATATAGATGTAAGATTAAATATTAATTACACAGAAAAGTATCTAACAAGGGTCCAGAAGAAAGAAAGCAAGTTGAAGTCTGAGGAAATGGTATTTTAATAATGTAGAAAAAATTTGGAGAAAATATCATGATAAGCCATCTTGGATAGGTGAGGACAAGACTAATTTCAAATGACAGAACATTCATTATAGAATATGACTAGACAGCTGGATCCAAGTATTGAAGTTTAGAGATTAGCAGCGAGCAGCAGTCAAGGTCAGCTCCTCTAATATAGCCAGATGGATAAAGGGAAGAGTAAGAGGTTTTCAGAAACGCATTGCTTTTATGCTGGGGGACAACAGGACAGGATGCTGACCAGGGAGTTAAAGAATTAAAATTGAAGAAGAGAGCATCAGATTTAGGATATTAGGAAGCAATTAGTGACTTCAGGAGTGCACTATTGGTAAAGTGGAGGATATCAATGTTACATTAAATGTACGCACATAGGGAACTTTATTGTTTGGCTGCAATAATATAAATTGTCTTTGCCTTTGTGCTCGCTTTCTGTCAAAATGAGTATTTTATTTTATTTAAGACTGGATTTCACTGTATTGTTCAGGTTGGTCTTGAACTTCTAAGGTTAAATGATACTTCTGCCTAAGCCTCCCTAGTAGCAGGGACTACAGCCACCTGCCATCCTATGTGCCTATAAACTGGATCCTGAAAGAGGAAAACTATAAAGAAAATCATACAACTCTGAAGAATTAGCCTATCATCAGGGAATTTAATCCTCCAGCCTAGCTTTGACCCTGACCTGAACACTGAGAGCTTTTGAATAAATGAAGACAGAGCACCTTTTTTTTTCCTTTCATGTTTCTTTTCATTTTGTTTTTAAATTGTTTTTAAGAATTAGGAAGTTTTTAATTGCCACAGAATCCATAAGGCTATGACAGGGAGAGGTGTAGACTAGAAATATCTAGACTACAATGGATAAGAAGACAATGGTCTGCTGAAGTTCTCCCAGAGAACAAGTCCTTTCTAGTAGTGGCTCAGGTCCACTGTCCTGAAGGGTCTAATTAGTTTTTTTTTCTCTGACCTTGATTGCTACTTTTAAAGTAGTCTTTAAAACCTAGAAGTTTCCTAAACTTGCCAAGTCCTGTTGCCTCTGTCTAGTCAACATTTTCGCTTTACCTAGACCTCTTGCTGTCTGACCACACTGCTTAGCTAACTCCACTTACATCACACTTTATCGCCTATGCCTAGTTTGTAAAGGCTCATTTAAGAACTGGCTTCTAAGCTAGGTGTGGTGCCTATAGCTACTCCAAAGGCTGATACAGGACGATTGCAAAGAAAAAACAACAAAAGGACTGAGGATGTAGCTCATTGCTCCCTGAGTTTAATTTGCAGTGTGTGTTGGGGAAGGGGACACTAGCTCCTGGGCTGGATGTGTAGAACACTTGTTTATCATGTATAAAGACCTGGGTTTAATCCCCAGCACCAAACAAAAACAAAAACAAAGCTTGTGGGTGAAGTAAACAACAAAGAGATGAAGAATCAAGAATTGAGGAGTTAGATTTGGAAATGGTAAACCGATATAGATTTGATTAGAGAGGATAAAGGTGGGGTAAGAAAAGTTCAACTTGATAGTCTTTATCCTAAAAGATGCAAATCTTTTTCAAAGAGTAAATATGAATTTCCTATGTGAAATATGTTTCAATAAATCTATTCTTAAAAAGCAGTCAATGTAACAGATGGAATAGGATTACAAAAGTCACATTAAAATGGCAACTCCCAGTTATGGACCTCTAATGTTTCTAATGTGATAGTCTACATATTCCTCTCTTCTTCTCTCATTGAAATATTAGATTTATCCACAGAACCTATCCAGTTTTCTGGCATTCATTCCAAAGAAAAAAAACAAATGGAGCATAACCATAAGTATACTAATTAACACATTTACAAACATAATACATATGGTAATTATTTTAATGTGTAAACAATATTTATATAGAATATGTTAGGTTCTACATAACAAACTATGTAATCAACAATGACTTAAACATCATGCAACAAATAATACTTCCAGGTAGGTTAGACAGCAAGATGTGGGTTTGCCCTTTAAGCATATATTGCCCACAGAAGCACCAAATATTTTATCTTGTCAGACAACATATGGAAAAGTAGGGAAGGTGGGAAGGAAAAGGCATTTTTCTTACTTTCTACTTTTATTAGGTAGGAAAATCTTTCTATGAAGCTACCAAGCAAATTTACTATGACCATAAATGGGCCACACTGAAAACATTTTCCTGAAGCATGGTGGCATATAACTGTAATCCCAGCCCTCAGGAAGCTGAGGCAGGAGGATTGCTGTGAGTTTGAGATCAGCCTGAGTACATAGTGAGTTCCAGGGCAGTCTCAACTACATAGTGAGACCCTGTCTCAAACAACCAAAAACAGGGCCAGAGATTTAGCTCAGTGGCACCACACCTGCCTCAAAAGCACAAGATCCTGAATTTGATCCCCAGTACTCCCCCCAAAAAAAAAGGAAAGAAAGAAAGAAAACTTATTTTCAAGTGACCCCAGGGGATAACTGACTGTTTTAGCCATTGAGAAAGAAGTAGAAGAAAGGTCCAAAATGTCTACTACTATATTATTCATGGTAGGGGGTGGGGGTTAATAAAACCAAGAAACAATAGCTGGGTACAGCGGCACACCTTATCTCAACAGATCCTATACCAAAACACACACACACACACACACACACACACACACAGACAGACGCATGCAGAAAAAGAAGAGATTTTGCTTGAGAAATCTGATATGAGCAAATTTCATTTGAACTCAGATAAGGCAAAACATAGCCCTTCAGACAAGGCTTGAAATGTGAGCAGCATAGTGAAGAGGAAACAAACCTTCCAAATTCAAAACATGAACGTTGTTTTGAAAATAATTCTTTTTTTTTTTTTATTGAGTTTATTGGTACATTTAGGGATACAGTACAGTTACATTCATTGTTGGGATCATGTACCTTTACATGGCAAGTCTTGATTCTCATTTTTTTCCCCTTACCTCTGCCCTCCCTTCACCCCCTCCTCCCCTCCCCATCTACAAACACTTTATTTTCATCTTTTCATTCTCTCACATTTTTTTCTTTTCCCTTTTTGTTCTTCCCCTACGTATCACACCTTCCCTACACCTTTAGCTCCTTTCCTCCCATTTCTAAATGTCAGTAATCTTATTAGAATCTTATGCATTGTTGCAGAATATTCACACCAGGGAAACTATT
>NW_022900921.1:37196733-37200177 GCF_012274545.1 Fukomys damarensis | reverse complement strand
CGCAGGCCGGGAGCTCCCGTGCAGGCCGGGAGCTCGCGCGCACGCCGCCGGGTCTGAAAATAATTCTGATAAAGATAGTTTTGTGGTTTGGATTTCGCTGAGTATGGGAGGACATCAGATTTATAAAAGCAGTGGCCAACTCCTCCTGGGATCTCCACTCATCACTTCAGGGAAGATTCCGGGCAGCACTGCCTAGGTGCTGCCTCTTAACAAGTTACTGGAGTGTTTCTAACAGCCACTCCCAATAACTACTCAATTTTCTTCCCACCTTAATTTTTATTTTCAGACACATTGAATAGCTCTAAGTTTTTAAAAGAGGTTGTAAGTCAAATACTCCTTATCTTAAAGGTAGAATATGAAGGAAGAGACTAATACTTCTACAAGTATAACCTAGGGATTGGATCATTTGCACGAGTAAAAAACTTAGAAAAACAAACAACTGCTCTCACTCAGACTATGACCAGAGCATACACTGTGAAAATGTACTTCTACTTAGTAATTTGTAAACACAAAGAATGTCTTTTTAAAATTGAGTTTATTGGTACTTTTTAAGTATATAGTACAGTTACATTTATCATTGGGATATTGTACCTTTAAATGACAGGTCTTGGGTCTCATTTTTTCCCCTTAGCCCTGTCCTCCCTTCACCCCCTCCACCCTCTACTATTTACAAAGATTTTGTTTCCATTTATTCCTTTTCTCATGTTTTTTTTTTCTTTTCCCTTATTTCCTTCCTCTACCCTTCCCACTTCCCTTACACCTTTAGCCCTTTTCTTCTTATTTCACATAGTCAATTATACCATTTGGATCTTATTTACACTTTTATTTTTTCACATCAGAGAAACTATTTGGTATTTATACCTGTGTCTTATTTCACTTAAGAGAATGGCCTCAATATGCATCCATTTTCCTAGGAATGACTCTAGTTTCTCATTCTTTATGGCTGAGAAATACTCCATTTTATAGAAAAACCACATCTTTACCCAGTTTCCAACTGATGGGCAATTGGACTCTTTCCAAGTTTTAGCTGTTACAAACTGTGCCACTATAAACATGGGTGCACATTTATCACTGTGCTATGATTCTTTTAATTCTTTTGCAAAGATACCCAGAAAAGGGATGGCTGGGTCAAATGGAACCTCTAGTCCTAGTTCTTTGAGGTGTCTCCATATTGATTTCCATAGTGGTTGCACCAGTCTGCACTTTACCAACAATGGAGAAGGGTTCCTTTCTCCCCATAACCCCGCCAACATTTGTTATTGGTTGATTACCATTTTTTTCTGGGGTGAGATGGAATCCCAGTGTTGTTTTCATCTACATCTCTCAAATAACCAGTGATGTTGAACATTTTTTCGTATATTTATTTGCTGCTTTTACTACTTTGTTTGAGAAATATCTGTTCATTTCAGATGCCCATTTTTTAATCAGGTCTTTTTATTTGGGGAGCCTGATTTTTTTGAGTTCTTTTTATTCTAGATAATAGTCCTTCATCTGAGGAGCAGCTGGTAAAAATTTTTCCCCACATTGTAAGTTGTGTCTTAGCTCTGTTGGTAATTACAAAGAATGTCTTTTGTACATTTTTAATTCAAAATGCGAAAAGCCATATTGTTTGTTTTTCAAACTTATTAATTATTGGAAATATTATTCATACATTCTGGCTTTAACAATTTTGACTGTAGTGACCACTGGATTTTTTTAAAAATGTTTTATTTCATTTATTTTTACTTTATTTATTTATTTATTTATTTGCAATGCTAGGGATCAAATCCAGGGTCCTACATATGCTAGGTAGGCATTTTACCACTGAGCTATAACTGCAGGCCCTGGATTTTAATTTTTATAACAAGTACAAACTAATTTTTAAGAAGCACAATATTCATTTTATAAGATCCAGTAGTATAGAAAAAATGTTATTTGGACACATACAAATCTTAGACTCCAGTTTCTGTGTTCTTTTCATGATATCATGGCTGATTCCCCTAAAGGTAAAAAAAAAAAAATCACCAGTTTCTACTTATTATTAAGAATAACCTTTCCAGCTAGGCCTGGTGGCACACGCCTGTAATCCCAGCACTCAGGAGGCTGAGCCAGGAGGATCGCTGTGAGCTCAAGACCAGCCTGGCCTACATAGTGAGTTCCAGGTCAGTCTCAACTACATAGTGAGACCCTGTCTCAAAAAAAAAGAATAACCTTTCCAAAGATTGTACATGTGTATACACATACACAGTGTTAAAGGAAAAAATCAGATTCACCACTTAGGGTCTATTGGGACCCACTCAAAAATCACAGAATTGGTATGAGAATGACTTTAAGCCAAAGACAATCAAATTCAACAGATATAGAAAGATGGCTCCTTGGAGCTTTCTTTATTAAAAGCAGACACTTTTACAAAATGAAGCTGTCATACACTTTCTTTTCAGGGCAGCTTTTACCCTTACAAGAAAGAAGCTAATAGTAGATCATAAATGCCCTCTTGCAGGAGTTTTATAGCCTGAATAAGAGTATTTTTACCTGAATAGACAAATACTATGGTGGGAGATATTATAGAGAACTAACTGAACTATAAATCGGTGCTCTTGCTCAATATTACTACTGAATAATATTAATATTGTATTTGGATAAATAGTATAAATTTACATCAGTATATGTTATTTTCAGAACATAAGCAATAGTGACCCTAACAATAGAAACAACATACTATATTCTTCTTTGTCGTAGTTCAGGGCATACAGCCAATATTTATTTTATATTTCAGGTAAGCGGGTATTTTACATTTGTACTGCCACTATCTAGTGTTTAGATGGAAATGAAGTCCTGAATAGTTTTTGGAGCAGAGGTGTGGTGCACACCTGTAGTTCTGGCACTGGGGAGGCTGAGGCAGGAGGATTGCCATGAGTTTGAGGCCAGCCTGGGCTACATAGTGAGTTCAAGGCCAGCCTGAAGTATATATGACACCATGTCTCAAACAAACAAACACCAGGCCTCACAAGCCTAACCGATCAGGGCCCAAGTCCTTGCGGACCAGCCGGGCAGGTAGGCGTGGCCGCCCGCCTAAAACCAGGAGGCAGCTCCTCCCCACCAGGTCACAGGGATCCCCACCCCGCACCCCCGGGTGTACAGCATCCACAGTAAGTCAGAAGGTCACTCGCTACCCCGCAAACTCCATCGTGGTCATCGGAGGCTGCCCGGTGTGCACAGTCTGGGTTCTGGAGGACTGTTTCACCCTCCTGGGCAACTTCCTGCTGGTTTCCCTTTGTGTTTATACGATGCTCTGCCTTGAGGAAGGGGAGATACCCCAACTATGGTGCCACCTTCACTTAAGGGAACACGCAGCTTCCGAAGGCCAGCTATCTTTTCTAACGAAAATGTTGTGTAGAGTAGTTTTATTTGACTAAGCTTCAGGAGGGAATTTTTTTTTTTTTTTTTTTTTTTTTTTTTAACGGG
>NW_022900921.1:37161589-37196719 GCF_012274545.1 Fukomys damarensis | reverse complement strand
GGTCCCAAGGTAGGCGGTGGAACCGCTGAGATAAATCTCAAGCACAGGAGGGACTGTTTTGTAAAGCAAGGTGGGAATACCTTGGCCTGTGCCAGTTTAGGTCCTGCACAGGTTGGGAGGCAGCAACAGTGCTCCCCAAAGACAGCTCAGGAGAACACTGCTTTTATTTTTTGCAGCCTTCGATTTGAGAAAGGTGAGAAATACTGTTTTAAATAAACGAGATTCAAGACGTGTAAGTACAGAATAGTTTCTCTGGTGTGAAAAACCAAAATGTAAATAAGATCCAATGTGTATAATTGATAATGTGAAATGGAAGGAAAGGGCTAAAGGAGTAGGGGAAGTAGGAAGGGTAGGGGAAAGGAAATAAGGGGAAAGAAAAAATATGAGAAAAAGAAAAAATGGAAACAAAGTCTTTGTAAATAGGGAAGGATCGAGGGGGCGAAGGGAGGGCAGAGGAATGGGGCAAAAATAAAAACCAAGACATATCATGCAAAGGTACAAGATCCCAATGATGAATGTAACCATATTGTATACCTAAAATGTACCAATAAATTTAATGGGAAAAAAAATAAATGAGATTCATACCAAAAACAACAAAAAACAAAAAAATGTTTTGGAGTCAGAGAGACCAGGTTTAGATCCTGATTCTGTGACACTTAATATACATGTAGAATAAATAATAAATGTACAATATTTGGAAAACGATTCAACATCTATGAGAGTTCATTTTTCATTATGTAAAATGGGGATAGTAAGAGCTACATGATAGAGTTGTTGTGAGCATTGGAGTGTGCACATTGGTTACTACCTCAGAATCTGGTACATGGTAAATGCTCAATAAAATTTTTTACTGTTACTAGCCTCTTCATGACATAACAACTTCAAATTTGGACAAAGAATAACTCTGGCTAGGAATCCTTAGTTCTAAAATATGCTATGTAACTTTATGCATAATACTTTGCCAAATTGTGATTCTGTTTCTACAACTGAGGAATGGAAATGACATGGCAAATGTTTATAAATAAGATTGTGAAAACTTCAAAGAGTAAGTACATGCTAATGTATGTTACCTCACTAAAATCCCTAGCTGTGTTTATAGTCCTGAAGATAAGTACTGTTAATATTTTGTATTTACAGTGTTCCTTCCACTCAGGCATTAATAAGACCTTTCAAAGGTGAACCCGCAGACAGCATTGGACTTGCCCAAGGTCTTGGACTTGGTAAGAAAGTGACAAGGATTTCCTAACACTATTGTTATTTATGTGTTTATTTGTTATTTATACTGTTTATTCCTACAAAAGTAAATAAGAAATTTTTAATGAATTTTACCAGCTACTCCACTAAGAAGTGTGTAGTGCTAAGGGCACTATGTACAATGTGAGCTGGCATTCCAGGTCTCTAGGCCACTTGAATAACTGCAGCCTGTCCTCTCACTTTCATTGCCCAATTATAGTACAAGAAATAGCACTACATAGAGTGAACTGCAGTGGAGGAAAAGTGATGCCCTAAGCAGGATCAAGAGATGGAGAGAGCAGGGAAGGAGAGGAGAGGAAGGGGAGGAGAAGATAATTGAAGTGTGTTGTGTACACATACCAACTCCCCACAAGGAACAGAATCATTCATTGTATACTGCAAACATGTGCTGATAAAAACTAAAAATGTAAAAAAAGAAGAAAAAAGTGGTGAAACTTTTGACTGTTTTAAAGCATTTTGTTTTGACCCATTTGTCAAGTCATGAGATTCATTTCGCTCTTGGCTCCCTGGCCTCTTTAAATTGAACTGTATAGGCTGGCCGTGGTGGTGCACACCTGTAATCCCAGCACTTGGGAGGCTGAGGCGGGAGGATCACTGTGAGTTCAAGACCAGCCTGGGCTACACAGTGAGTTCCAGAGCAGTCTGAACTACACAGTGAGAACCTGTCTCAAAAAAACAAAAAAACAAAAACAAAAACAAAAAAACTGAACTGTACAGAGCAGTAGTTAGACCCATGAACAGTGCTGCCTGCATTTGAATTCTGACTCTGGGGTTCCCTGGTAGTGTAATTTTAATCATTCAGGACCTTAGTAGGGAAGACAGAAATAGCATCTACCTCATGAATTAGACCAACACATGGAGCACATTAAAGGCTCAATTAATGTTAGCTTTTAGTTCTACAGCCAAACTGTATGCCTCACTGGTATATGGCTCACTAATGTAGGTGGATAAAGTTGGCTTAAAATGAAATAATTTTAGTCGCCATTAAGATACCAATGTGTATACCTCATAGTTCCATAAATAACATCACTGCTTTCTTCCTCATCATTAAAATTCTGAAAGTGAATATAGCACAGAGGATAAGTGCATGGGCTTTTAAATCAGCCGTGGACCTTACCATATGTCTTTCCCTTGGTTTCCTCTGGGTAAAATGGTTAAATGTAGTACTTTCTTCATCAGGTGAGGGATGTTGAGGTAATCCAAGTCAAATGATTACATGAATTTCTGACAAGCAATAAATTTTTAATAGTGTTACTGAAAAGTATTTAAACAGAATAACAAGGCATATAGGCTGCTTCTGATACTCTGGAGTTCAACTATCATTGATTTAAATAGAAAGAAAAGGGCTAAAGGTGTAGGGGAAATGGGAAGGGTAGGGAAAAGGTAATAAGGGAGAAGAAAAAACAACATGAGAAAATGAAAAAATGGAAATAAAGTATTTGTAAATAGGGAAGGGAGGAGGGGGTGAAGGGAGGGCAGGGATAAAGGGGAAAAGTGAGAACCAAGATAAATCATGTAAAGGTACAAGATCCCAATGATGAATGTAACTGTACTGTACACCTAAAATGTACCAATAAACTCAGTGAGGAGAAAAAATAAATGTAGTTAAAATTGGGGCTTTTCACTGTGCACCTAGACATATGGAAGCAACTCAGGGCAAACCCATTTCTGGCTCACAGTGGGCACTCATATAAATACTATTAAATGCATCCCTCCGAGGGGATGTTTAATTTTCCTCTGGGAACTTCACTGCTCAGGCTGTAAGAATTTTGCTTTGTTTACCTTACTGTTTCATGTTTCTGGTCCATTTAGCTGAGATGTTGTTCATATCATCACAAGGTCCTATTGTATCTAATCTCATCTTGATCTGAATCTGTTCAGAGAAGCCGTAGCCAGTTGGCATGAGAGTAGACATTTAGAAAGTATGGAGAGTTTGGGAAAAGATTTTTAAAACCAAGGAAAAAATGAAATATAATTTTCTTGGATTTAGATGCTTTGCATGTATGTTGGAGTTTGGGTTATCTTCTGTAAATCTGGCAAAATTAAATTAGCAATTCACCTCATCCAATTTGATCTGCTTAAAGCTTCTTATTGTCTTAATAGATTAAATTTAAATGTAAAAAGGTTGGTAAACATCTACTCCAGTCTTCCTCAAAGGCATTCTAAAATAAGAGTTGTACATTATGAATTGCTCTCAAATATTCAAATACTGCCATCCATTCCTTAAAGAGATGAATGCCTTTTAAAACTGTATTAATAAATTAGAAGATATTTTAGGGAAAGAAAATTTGCCATTAATTCCCAAAGGAAAATAGCATTGCAGGTAAACATTTGTATATTTAGAATAGATTGTGAATTTCTTTCCCTTGCCACATCCCTTAATCCAAATCTTATCTTTATTTGTGGTATATCAAGTATGTTGCCGAGACAACATCTCAACCAGTAGCACTGGAATGAGGCCAGGTTAGAGCATCACCACCCATGTCCCTCTGTGTGGGTAGGAGTTGTTTATGGCATTAGCATTTACCAGCTTTATACTACTTTTTTGGTTATTTATGTTCCTGCCCAGGAGATAACTGCTTCTCTCTCCCTATCTCTTCCTCCTCTCTCTTATCTCCCTCCTTTCCTCTGCCTCCCTTCTTCTCTCTCTTCCTCCTTGCCTTCCCCTTTCTTTTTGAAAAGAAATCACATAGCTCAACTGGCCTCACATTGGTGAACCTTCTGCTTCAGAGCACTGGGATTACAGTGTGCCACCACACCCAGCCTCTCCAGCCCTATATTCTCCACATTGGCCTGCAGTTTTCTATCTATGGAATATTTTAAAGAGACTAGTCGTAAAGCAAAATAATTCCGAGATATTTTGTCACCATGAATAGATTTTGTCATTTAAATATCATAGCAGTGATACTATAGTTGGCTTTATTTTTGTTTGTTTGTTTTTGTTTTTTGGTACAAGGGATTGAACTCAGGCCCTTGGGCTTATGAGGGAGGCAGTAGTACCTCTGAGCTAAATCTCTGGGCCTGGAAATGTTTTTTTAATGTGGGATTTAAAATAAGCCACCTTAAATTGTTCATGTATATGTGGTATGTGGTCATGCTCATCCTACTTTCTCAGAGTTAGAGTTTTGTATCTGTATTAGCCCTGGGATCAATAAAAAAGAGATTGGTAAAGAAAAAGAAACAACATTATTTTCCCTGTGTAGTCCAACTTACTCTTTTCTTCATGGGAACTGAAAGTTTTAATTTTAGAAGCACATTTTTCTTGCCCTAAGGAATATATTATACATGATGACACACAGTTAAATACCATTGTTGATATGACCTTTTTTTCTCTCTCTCTCTTGTTTTTTTCAGACAAGGTCTCACTATGTAGTTCAGGCTGGTCTTGAACTCACTATGTAGCCCAGGCTCCGACTCTTGACAATCTTCTTGCCTCAGCCTCTGGACTGCTGGAATAACAGACATGTGCCACCATGCCGAGTGTTGAGAATGGCTTTTGAATGACTATTTATTTATTTAACCGGGGATTGGAACTCTGGACCTTCCATTTAAGAGGTAGGTGGTGGAACCACTGAGCTAAATCCCCAGACCCAAAGTACAATTTTTTGTCTCTAGAAAACATTTCAGTGCGTTTTTTTCTGATTGCAAGATAGTGTAGCTTATTAACATGAGGGGTAAGATTACATTTGTTTTACTGTTTTAAGAATAGGATTTTCTCAACAGATTAAGTGGTTGAATTTTATAAAATGTCAAAGGAAATATGTTAATTTAATTTTTCAAGCTGTATTTCCTGGGTTCAACCACAACAGCCCCAGTTGTGGTTTCTTCTTTGAATAGATAGTATAGGCACACAATTTAAAATTCAGAAGACAGCAGCACACACCCCTAGTTCCATCTACCTTTGAGGCTATGGTGGGAGACTTGAGCCCACAAATTTGATACCAGCTTAGGCAACATAATGAGACTCTAGTTCTGAAAAACAAATAAAATAAATTTAAAGAGGCACATAGTGAGTTGTCTCACTCTTGCCTCTATCTACCCACCACCTGAGGATAATCACTGTATTTTGAAAACTCTTTCAGAAATATTCTGATTTTGATACCTCTCATTTACTCTTAGCAGACATTTGACTCACCCTGTAAATGTCAGATTCGGTTACTTCCTAGAAGAGGTATTTCTTTTCAGTAAAGTAATCCACAAAATTTAAAAATAAGTATAATTAAACTACCATTTGAATATTTGATGTGATGTTAAAGTTGCTTGGCTTAACTTAGTATATGTGCTGCTGAAGCGAGCATGCTTGGCTTAATTTAAATAATATTTCAAAGAAAACCAATTGTATAGAGTCTGGATGGTAACTGAGAAAATAACAAGCAAATGTCTTCTTGGGCTTGTTAGTGAAAAGGATGACTTATATACCAGGAAATTGTTGTTTTTACTCTTGTCATGTGGGAGAATGTCAAATTAGGCTTCAGTTCAAATCCCACAGGACTCCTACATTTTTCTCTAAATCTTCCTGCACTTATTTAGCAATACCTTTTCCTTAGCCCAGATCCTGTATCTTGCCAACATTTGAATTTTACACCTTTGAGAGTTGCCCAAGGGGTGGATCCATGTTTGCTTTACTTCTCTGTCCTCCTCCCTTCTGTAGTCTATCAAGGTTCCAGAATGTAAACTCAGTTATAGCATAAAGAATTAACTTTAGAACAGTCACTTTGGCTATAATGGTCTTTGGAAACAAAACTTATATATGGCACTTTCTATTCGATAACATTTGTTGAACTATATCACCTGCCTTACTATTCATGGATCATTTGCTTGGATTTGGGAAATTTAAGTTAACAAAAAATTTAAGTTAAACCATTACTTGGTAAATTTAGACTTTCCTTAATGTTGCAGGTCATTCTTAGACTCCACTAGAGGAAACCCATTAGAGGAAATGTTTGAGATAATCATGAAATAATGTCCATGGTCCCATATGAGTCCTCTGTTGTGGCCCTGTGAAGGGTGAGATGGTGAAGATGTAAGGAAAGGTATACTCCATAATGCCATGAGTCCACACCTCTCTAATGAGGAAGGGCTTTGGTTTCTTGGAGTTAATCCCACTTTGCTGAATTCAATAAGGTTTTACCTTGTACTAAGCTAGCTACACTCAAGGGCAAGGTCCTAAGGTTTTATTACTTCTCGCATTACAAATTTATACTAGCAAAACATACTAATATAGTGTTTTTATTTTTAACTATCAGTTATTTAACCAAGCAACCAGGAATTTGATTAGAATCTGCTCTTTGCTTGACACACAATACTTACTGCCCTCAAGGGCTCCACCAGCAAGGTGAGTGGTTCCTGTGACAATGTCCAGCATTTCTAGAACTGTCAGATCACATATGTTTATTGTGTTTTTTCTCAGTATGCTTTGGAAAATCCATACTGCTTTAAGTGTGTTACCTGATTATAATATCTTACTAGCACAGTCTTGAAAAGTACAAAAGATTATCTGGGCCCAATGTATTTTGAAGTATGTGTAAGTTCATTCTTAGAAAAGTTTAGTGTTGTATGCAAAATACTGATGCTTTATTTCTGGTATGTGTTCTTATAAAAAACTTCATCACTAGAAAAAAGAGCCGTGAAAACTCAGTTGTCAGATATTCTTGGTTTTTGGCATTTTGGGGTTTTTTTTTTTTGGTATAAAAATGTCGTAAAGAACAATCTTGGTATAGGACTTCAGCTGTAGAGGGTTTAGACTACTACTTTCTGTCCCTAAGATGATCATAAATGTAACAGATACAGTATTAGTTTTTTTTGTTTGTTTTGTTTTGTTTTTTGGGTACCGGGGATTAAACTCGGGTCCTTGCACTTGCAGGGCAGGCCACCGACAGTATTAGTATTTTTTAAAGGTGAGAACTATATCTTTGTGTTGTATTTAGAAGTGTCTTTACGTGTCTGAACCCTTCCAAATTTGGTCTCGAACAACCAACTAGGCTGAAAACTAGTAGGAAAGTTGTTATCTTATTTTTATTTTCCTACTATGATTTATATTTAAATGATTCTCCTGACAATGACTTTAGGACTGATGGATAATAACTCAATGGAACAGCTCTACCTCTGATTCATGGAGAAGCTGGTATAAGTCATCTGACTCATCTGCTTGTTCCATTTGGGAAATGTCACCATAATATACTTACTAGAAGGTGCCTGTGAAAGGCTTAAATGAAAAGACAAAAGGCTCTATAAAATTACAAGTTAGAGAATCTTATATAGTTTTGTAAAATCACAGATTATTTAATTTCACTACACATCAGTTCTGGAATAAGCTATTTGTATGGAACGTAAAAATGCCTCATCTCTTCTAAATAAAATATCTTCTTTTCTCTCTTCCTTTCTTTCCCTGTTCCTTTCCCCTTGCCTCCTCACTCCTCTCCTCTCCTCCATCCTATTCCTCTGTCTGTGTATCTCCATAGATAGATAGATAGATAGATAGACATGTATCTTCTTGCAGTGCTGGGTGAGTATCAAACCCAGGGCTTCATTTATTCTAGGTAAGTGCTTTGTCACTAACATACTCCCCTAGCTATTTTTCTTCCTCTTGTTCTTCCTCTTCCTCTTCTTTCTCCTCCTCCTCCTCTTTGTCTTCTTGAAATACCTCATTAAAAGTTTTTATAGCTTCTGTGTACTTCTGGTCATTAAGTTAAATAAAATAAATTGAAATAAGTTTTCAGTACTGCATTTAATTTAAAATATTTTCCTAATTCAAAAATCCGTACAGTATCCAGAGGCTACCATAAATTAAATAAGATGTGTATTTTACTTCAATTAAGTAGAATTAAACATGTCTGCAGCATAAATTTTCTGTTCCTCCTCCTCCTTCCTGTTTTTTCTTTTTATTGGTACTAGGGATTGAAGCCAGGTGTTTTTCACTGAGCTACATCCCCCACCCATTTTTCATTTTTTTAGTTTGTGGCAGGGTCTTGCTAATGCTAAGTTGACCAGTGGGGACTTGAACTTGTGATCCTCCTGCTTCAGCTTCTAAGAGTGCTGGGATTACAGCCATGCACCGCCTCCCAACTGGCAGTCTAACCCAAAAGTGCTAAACCACTCCTCAACATCCCAAGTCTTTTTTATATTTTAGTTTGAGGCAGTTTGAGGCAGGGTCTTGCTAAATTATCCAGACTAGCCTTGAACTTGCAGTCCTCCTGAGTAGCTACCATTCCCAGTTTGCAGCATAAATTCTCTAAGATTTAACAAATGTTAGCCTCCTAAAATTACTCTGGCTAAACAGAAAGGATGGTATAATGTGTAAGTGGTAGGCTTTTATTAGAATAACTGAAAACTTAAATCAACTTTGTTTTTTAGAACAATTTTAGATTTACAGAAAAATTGAAGGAAATAGTACAGGGTTCCTTTATACCCCATACCCAATTTCTCCTGTATTCACAACTTGCATTAGGATGATGCATGTATTTGTCAAAATTATTGGGCCAACATCGATACATTATTATTAAAGTGCAGATTGTTTTTTAGCTTAACCAAACATTTCTTTTCTATCCCAGAATTTCATTAAATGTATCACATTATATTTAGTTGTTTTTTTTTGTTTTTTTGTTTTTTTTTTTTTAGACAGGTCTATGTATTTTATATTTTTTATTTTTTTGGCACTGGGGATTGAACTCAGGTCCTTGTGCTTATAAGGCAGGCTCTGGAACCACTGAGCTAAATCCCCAGCCCTCTCACTATGTATTTGAGACTGACCTGGAACTCACTATATAGCCCAGGCTGGTCTCAAACTCACAGCGATTCTCCTGCCTCAGCCTCCCAAGTGCTGGGATTACAGGTGTGCGCCACCATGCCCGGCTCCTGGGAGATTTCTTGATCACTCCTCCAATAGCTAGAAAGGTTGTGTATCTTGGAACAAAGAATTAAAGCACTTTAAATTAAACAATAAAAATCCTAGTGTGACATTAAGAAGTAAATCATGGGCTGGAGGCAGAGGAAGAGGTTGCCAATGCTTTAATTTAGAAGCAGGGGGCAGCCTTCTAGGAAGGCTGTCTGGAGACAGAAGTCAACAAGCAGGAAATGCTGTCAGGTAAGACCCAATTCCTTCCATACTCCCTATGAGGGACAGTGCAGCCACTGCCTTTTCATTTCTCAGGGCTGAAGACCCATCCTCCAACTCTCAGCACACTCCAGGGCCCTGCACACTAAGCTAAGTGTTCTCTGGCTAAAACAGGACTAAGCCAAGATTTGGGATCCAACTCTCCAGGGGGCCGAGTGGCATTCCCTTCCAAATGCTTCACATAGGAGCAGGGTGGGCAGCTCTCAGTGCAGGCAGCTGAGGGGCAGAAGGGGAAAAGGTAGGGAAGGAAAGCTGCCTAGGCTCCTAGCAGCAGCAAAAGGTGACCAGCAACATGGGGCTTCCTTATGTGGAGAAGTCTTGCTGCCACAGTCACCTTATCGCTGTGAGGGGCCAGACTAGGATGAGTCTTTGCAGGCAACAACAACCTCTATACACTTCAAGTTCCTTTCATAGCTATATATAGAGATATATTTAATTTTAAAAACTGAAATAAATGCGATGCATTCAGGTTCCTTCTTCTTTGCCAAGAGCTGCTCAGTCCATCCCCTACCCTGAGGGGTCTGTGTTTTCAGGCCTGCGGCTGGGCTCACCCTCTCCTAAGTGGCCCCAGGACAAGATGAGAGGAAACACAACTGCCATGAGGGAAGCCTACCTTAATGAGACTTGTTTTCTAACCTTGACAACCTAAAGAATTGTGAAGGACTCATGAAGGGAAGTGGGTCCTTTCGTTGAAGTTGAGGCAGACTTGAACAGGATATTTCCAGCCTCCGGAGGGCACAGGCTGGCAGTCATGGGAACACTTGTCACAGAAGCCCTGGCCACAGGTGCAGCGGTGGTGCTTGGAGAGCCTGTCACTGAGCTCCTTGTGGCAGTTGTTGGCAGGGCAGGATCTCGTGGTCAGGCACCCAGCATGCTGGCTTGGAGGCATCTTTCACCAGCCCTGGTGCCATGTCAATGGTTGTCACTAGAGCTGCCAGGTGTTCTGCATGGCCTTGCCACCTTCCGAGAAGGGAGTGTTCTGCCATCATCATCTCCCTGTGCCTCAGTGATGTCTAGCTTGGCATTCCTGGTATTGCTGCAGTTGTCACCCACCTGCACAAGTTGAGGTCCTAGGCTATGCTCAGAATAAACAGCTGTTGTGCAAGCTCTCCTCACAGGTCCAGCAGTGATGCTTAATGTTAAAAGGGAAATAAACTTCTCTATATCTAAAGCTGTACTAGCTAACAAGGAAGGGTGACTTCCCTCCAATATTTCTAACATGCCCAGGCTTGCCTGGGGCCAGCTCCCTCAAACATCTCAGGAATTTTCTTTGTTCTTAATTATGTTACTCCCATCTTCTTGCCATATGCAAAGGTGAAATTCAGTACACTGTGTTAACAAATGTACCCTCTATATGTGAAATTCTGTAACCAATAAGGTTACTGGGCCCATATATAACTAAAGCATTGAAACTTGTAACTTTCTAACCAATGAAATGATATTAAATGTCTAGTTCCTGTAACCCCACCCCTTCTCTAAGGGCATAACAGCCCAGCTCTGGCTCAATTAGTGGTCAGTCTCTTTGCCCAGAAGTCCCAGACTGACCCGCCTGAGTTAAGAATAAAGCTGTATACTTTTCCTGTGAGACTCCTGGGTGTGTCCTCCATTCTCCTGGACTACCTGTGTTGAGCTGTAGAGACTAGAGCTGCAACACTAGAGCTGTACATACTGACTGACAATTTGCTGCTACATTTTGAGGGCTCACTCAGAATGAATCAGCTGCTCTGATCACTTGATTGGTCAAAACCCTTGCAGAAGGAGCGAGGGTCCTCCCCAGCCTCTTGAAGGGACGGTGTGTCCTGAGTCCTTTCTCTGAGTCTCTCCAGGAGGACCAAGGATGACAACTGCTTGCTGCCTGTGGCTCTCTGAACACAAAGTGAATAAGGATGCATTGTCTAGTACGGTTGTTGGAGGAGGTGAGACTCCGGGGCACTCTCACTAGTTTACCTAGTTAGACTTGCCCCAGTTTTGGGCAGAAGGAGGGACTGGTGACCCCTCTATGAGAATGAAAGCTTCTTGCCTGTTTCTGACTCAGTCCTGGTTGTGAGAATCAAAGCTTCTTGCCTATTTTTGATTTGGTCTTGGTCTCAGTTTGAGGGACTCCCGAGGGGAGGGTGTTGGAATGTTTTAACCTCTGAATGTCTGTGTATGAATGCAAGTGTGATTGTAGAGGACAATGTAAGAAATAGGTTGTTCCACCTCTGTGGCTCCACAGCAAAAAGAGGGAGATTGTAGAGGACAATATAAGAAATAGGTTGTTCCACCTCTGTGGCTCCACAGCAAAAAGAGGGAGTTATGGAGTTACCCCTCTAGGAGTTATGGAGTCTGATTGGGTTCACCTCTGTGATTCTGTGGACATATCTAGAAAAGGACAAGCAGGAGCTCTTATGACAAGATAAATACTCCCTGAAGCCTAGATGGTCCTTAAAGTGGCTAAAAGCCTGCAGCCAGATGGCCTGCTTGGTCTTTCCCCAAAAGGAGGGACACCCCTCTTTGTTTGTGTCTCTAAACAAGGGTACACAACACACAGTTATCTGGTATGGGTGGAAGCTAGACTAAGCATACTGTGTTAAACTGCATGTTAGCCAGTTTTAATGAGGGTTTTCCTGGTGGGTATGGAGTAAAAATGAAACCTCAAAAGCTCCAGATCTTCTGTGAGGTTGACTGGCTGAAACTTATATGAGTGTGGCATGGTATTATCATTAAACATACTGCAAAATTAACATTTATAAATATTATGAAAGCAACATTGCTATAACTATTACTTTATGTAATCATGTTTTTAAAGAAGCTAAGAAGAGAGCAGTTGTACATTTATAACTATTGTTAAATTTATTCTCTTATTTATCATTTCCAGTTTTGTTCATTTCTCCCTGTGGATTCAAGTTACCAGTAGAGTCATTTCCTTAGCCTAATACAGCTATTTCCTACCTACCTCCTCTGTGCTATTACTGGCAAACATATTACAGTCCAATATATATAGGCTCAACAATTTATTATATGCATCTCATTTTATATAATTGCTTATATATATATTTTCATTATATATTTAAATGTATAACAATATTTTGATATATATATTTTGAGTAAAATTAATATAATCAGTTGTATCAGTTGTCCTGCATTGTTACCTCTTTATTTTTTCTAGTAAGAGCATCTGATATTTACTCTCAGCAAATTTCCACTGTAAAAATACACTATTAACTATAGTCATGATTCTATACGTTAATTAGATCTCTACACTTATCTTTCAGAACTACAAATTTATGTTCTATGACCTACCTCTCTCCATTTCCTCTCCTTCCCTGCCTTTGGCAATCACTGTTCTACTGTTTTTATGTATTTGGCTTTCTTTAGATTCATGTATAATGAGATCATGTAATTTTCTTTTTTGTATCTGGCTTAGTCTACTTTGTGTAAAGTCTTCCATGTTTATCATGTTGTTGCACACGGTAGAATCTCTGTTTTTTTTTTTTGTTTGTTTGTTTGTTTATTTTTTGGTACTGGAGATTGAACTCGGGTCCTTGCGCCTGCAAGGCAGGCAGCGGAACCACTGAGCTAAATCCCCAGCCCTAGAATCTCTGTTTTAAGGATGACTAATATTCCCTTATATATGACAATTTTCTATACAATTGATACTGCTTTTAAAATCACTTAAAGAGGGGGTGAAGGGAGGGCACAGACAAGGGGAAAAAAAATGAGAACTAAAACCTGTCATGTGGCTGGGGATTTAGCTCAGTGGTTCTGCCACCTGCCTTGCAAGTGCAAGGACCCAAATTTGATACCCAGTACCAAAAAAAAAAAAAAAAAAAAGACCTGTCATGTAAAGGTACAAGATCCCAATAATGAACATAATTGTACTGTATACCTAAAATGTACTGATAAACTCAATAAAAGAAAAAAATAAAATCACTTAAAGAAAAAATTTTCATTCATACCATCTTTTATAATTACTTCTTATAGACAAACCTCAAATCTCCCATATATGCGCCCATTAGATAACACTATGTGAATATATAAAGGTACATAAACACACTTTTAAAAAAATATGATTTCATATTAAATACTACCAGTTACAATAAAATGCCACTTGGTCTTTCTTAGCCTTCCTATTCCACATTTTATCTCTTCCCCCTCAGGAGAGGCCCGGCTCTCACTAGAATTGTTCAACTATACATTTCAACCATCTGTTTGAATCTCAACTGCAGACAGACACAATATGCTTGATTATAGCTTGTTATTGTTGTTGTTGTTGTTTTTCTGTTCCCTGTATTTCTGTATTCCTTTACTCAGCACCCAAGTAAATGATCTGTATTTAAATCTTTCCCTCAGGATATGTTTCCAGGGACACTCAGCGTGAGTCAAATCCCCACTGACCCCCACTACCAAGAAATGGTCTTGTAAAAACTACCAATACGGGGTTCCAAGCATAATGTTATATGAACAAAGTAGCCAGCTATATGTAGAAAATGAAATATAGTACATAAGCAGTAAGAAAAATTTTACTTTCTCATACATTAACATTCAACTACACCATTTCATTGTAAAATAGAACTTTATTTTCAGTTTTATTTCTAAATTACATTATAGAATGTACAGGTAAAGGAAGAGAAAAAAGGGGGAAAGAAGCAAGGCAGGAAGAAGGAAGAAAATGAAAGAGAGAGAAAATTAATTTATTTGCAGGGTGACTGTTTTGTCTTAACATGACCTTTGTGAATCCTGAACATTAGCAATGTGCCCCGTAATCCACGGATCTACTCCTCTAAGGATCAAACAGGAATAAATGAACACTGAAGCTGATTTTGGTGTCAGGCAAAGAGGAAGAAATACCATTATATTAAGTGAGCTATCGTACAGAAACATTAGATTTTAAAAGCCTTACTTTTTGCCTGTCATTTTCAAATCCATTTTAGGATAGAACTGAAAACAAAACAAAACAACAACAAAAAAACCCAAAAAAACAAACAAGGACCATTCTCAGATGAGTACTAATTTAATGACTGATTCATCACACGATATAACAAAATGTATCTCAGCCTTTTAAAGAATAACCCAAAATGAAAATCTTTAGTCTAAACCTATACTTGAGACAAAATGCAAATATAGTAGTGGAGAAATCTGTATTTACAGTAGGTGTGGTGGCACATGCCTGTAATCCCAGTACTAAGGATGCTTAGGCAGGAGAATCACTTGAATCCAGGAGTTCAAGACTGGCCTGGACAAAACAGTGAGAACTTGTCTCAAGAAGCATTTTTAAAAAATGAATAGTAGTTTAAAAATTAATTGGAAAATTTAAAAATTTGTGGAGTATTAACAAAATATTCACAATAGAACTCCTTATATAATCATTTTCATTTTAAAATAAAAATGACATCACAAAGTAGTAAGAGATCTAACCAAGCCTAATAGAGTGAAACTACTTTTTGATCTCTTGTATTTGTTTGGACAGAATTTTTCTTCATAAAGAGCCTTTTGGTAAGGAATAGTAGGTACAGTTGTTTATGAAATTGTCCTCAACTGAACCAATGTACTTAATTGAAAATATTTCATGTGATTCCATCTGCCAGTCTCTGATGTAGTCTTTCCCTCCCAGTTGAAGACATCTTCCTTCTCAAATCCCTAGCTGTGTGTGGGTGATATGAATAGATTCTTCACTTGGAACTATTTATCTTTTGACCTGCCACTTGAATAGCTGAAATCCCAAATAAGTGATGTGAAACAAACCAGGATGTGCTATAGCTATGGGATTTGTCTGTAATCTTCACCCATCGAGGATCAGCTTTCCAACCTCCTTCTTGGGTTCTGAGACTAAAAAAAAAAAGATGGACTGAAATTCTGACACTGACACTATTTTTGGTGAATAACTAACGATAAAATGGATTGCCCAATAACTGACCCTGGAGGCTCTCTAGATGATCTGGGTGAATTAGCTGGCCTGAGTGTGATAGCCAAATGGACTCCATCTTGAGCCTCAACACCGATTTGTATCTGTGCTTGGACAAAGTGCTTGTGTTTGGACAAATCACTTAAAACCCCCGCATCCTGTTTGGCCTGGTTCTGCTTCTGTATGATTTGGCTTGCTCTCCCCTGATTCCTCCCCAACTGAAAGCATGATTTAAAGGGAGAAATTAAATGGCTTCCATTGCTGAGAGAACTTTTGGGCATTAGCCCTGTTCGACCACCAGCCTTAATAAACAGATTCAAATCTGGCACATTGTGTGGTGCATCTCCATTGTTCTAATCACTCATCCATAACATGAGGACTCCTCTTCCCTTCATAGTGGAAGGGACAGTCTCTGAAAAAACTTAGGGCATAGTGGTTCATTCTCCCCAGTGGGAAGAGCTATGCTTAAAACCAGCTTCCTACATGAGCTAACAAGTAGTGTTGCCAGGTGATTGACACCTAAACTCAGACCATTTAGTACCCAAGCCAGACTTTATGCCTTTTGCTTATAAATCCTGTTAGGGCATTGATCATGTTGAAGTATTTTGTGACACCGCCATTTTGGGTTGGACTTCCGGGTTCTTCTTCCCCTAAACCCCTGTCTTGAGTTTCCTTTTCCCAAGACCACGTCAGCATATAAAATTAAAACCTAAAGCTTTCTGCAGGGATCCCTCCTTAGAGGGCAATGTGGCTTTCGATAGGCTAAGAGCACCCTACTCCACCCTAACGAGGAGGTCTTTGGCTCCAAGCCCCATAAATAGGCCAGCACTTCCTCATCTCTCTCTCTCTCTCTGCTCTTTCTCTCTACTCCACTCCCTTGAATAAAATCTCCAGTTGGACCTCTCGGTGTGCGTGGCCTAGTTATTGAGTGTTACTGTTCCCTTTCAAATCCCACTCTCATTTCTTCCTTTAAAGGAGAGAGGAATGGGGTATGTGTCTTTCTTGAAGCATAGCTACACCCTGGTCCTACCCAAGTCACCTCTTTGCAAGATGCCCAAAGATGTGGGGACCTTTGTGTCCAGGGCATATATCAAGTGACAGTGCAGATGTTTTTTGTTTGGTTTTGTTTTGCGATATTTTTGTTGTTTGAGACAAAGCCTCAAAGTGCAGTAAAGGGTGGTTTTAAACTCACCAAAGTGACTTCGAACTTGTAGTCCTCCTACCTCAGCCTCCAAGTGCTGGGAGTACATAAACAACCTTGGCTGACAGTGGTCTTTTTGCTACTCTGACTACTAATTTCATCTTCTAGGAAAAAATACAACACTTACATGTGAAGATTGCTTTCAAAGTTAAATTTATTCATTTAACTCTAGTAAAGCATTATTGCACTAAAACTCATAAATATTAGCTGTACAGAATAAATCACCTTTGAGAGCGGTATAGAGTCAGGAAAAGGGAATGGATTTTTGAATCACAGACCTGGCTTTATATTCCAACATTTTTGCTTCGTGCTCATGACCACGAGTAAATTCTTAATCTTTATAAATTTAAGAGAGGGTCTGAAGCTGGGCGTTGGGGCACACCCCTATAATCCCAGCACTCTGGGAGGATGAGTTAGGAGGATTGCAAATTCGAGTCCAACCGAGGCAATTTAGTGATCTGGTGAGATCCTTTGTGAAAATAAAATGAGAACTTGGAGTGCAGCTCAGGGCAAAGTTCGTGCTTAAATTCCCAGTCCCACCAAAATTAAACATAAAAAGAGCGTGAATATTAAACGAGATCGTGTCTCTAAAAGGATTAAGTATACATTTCTGCTGGCGACCCCAGGTCCCTGGCCCCACGCTGGGACGTCCCCTGTGGCCAGCTCACCTGGTTCGTTCCTCTCCTACCTGAGAATGAATGACAAAGAGAGGAGGAGTCAGCTCCACCTGTGGGCAGCCAGGGCGCTCCTGCCTCAGCAGGCAGAGTATCCCGGAGCCTTTGGCTCACTTCCCTTTTATTCACCCAGACACGGGCACAACAATCAAAATAACACTGGATTCAATTGGTTTCCAATATCCACTAGCACCTTCTCTGATAAACCGTTTAACCTCGGCTATTTTAACTTTTCCCTAAAATGCAATCATCCTTGAGCGCAGCCTTTGTCACACTCGATCTTCGCCAAAAGTCCAAAAAGCAATGAGTGCAGCTCTTTTCTTTGTGCTCACAGAGGAGGCCACTTAGGCCTTAATTCTCCTTTGGTCCTCGACACATTTGGTACCTGTTACATGGTCAGTAAATTATTTTCTTCTTATTAGTATGTATTTGTGATAAATAATAATTATATTCACTTTGGGGAATTGGTACATGCACATATTAAATCGTCATCATTTTTATCCCACTCCCCACCCTGCCGTCTCCCCTTTCCCAGGTCCCCTTCCTATTTCCACAAAATCTACCTTCCTCATTACTATTATTTCTCCTATATTTTGCTTTTTAAATTGCTTCTGTTTTTAGCCAGGCGTGTGGCACACGCCTGTAATCCCAGCACTAGGGAGGCTGAGGCAGTCTGTAAATTCGAGACCAGACTGGGCTACATAGTGAGTTCCAGGTCAGTCTCAACTACATAGTGAGACCCTGTCTCACCCCCCACCAAAAAAAATTGCTTCTATTTTTGATTTCTCATATAAGAGAAACCATGTAATGTCTAACCTACTGTGTCTGATTTATTTACTGGTTTACATTTCCACTAACAATGCAGAGGGTTTCTCTTTGTCTTGCAGCTTTGCCAACACTTATTGTTTTAGAATTCTTGATGATAGCCATTTTTATTAGAGTAAAATGGAATCTAAGTGTTTTTTTGTTTGTTTGTTTATTTTTATTTTTCCATTACCAGGGATCGAACTCAGGACCTTGTGCTTGGGAGGCAGGTGTGGTGCCACTGAGTTAAACCCCAGGTCCTCTAATTGCTGTTTTGATTTGCATTTCTCTAATGGCCAAAATGCTGAACATTTTTCCATATAATTATTGGCCATTTGTACTTTTTCTTTTGAGAAGTATCCCATTTGAATTGCTTGCTTTTGGATTAGATCTTTTATTTTGGAAGGTCCATTTTTTTTTTTTTTTTAGTTCTTCATATATTTTAGACACTAGTCCTCTATCCAGGAAGTAGGTGGCAAAATTTCTTGCCCATTCTATAGGTTGTCTCTTCATTATGTTGGTTGCTTCCTTTGTTGGGTAGAAGCTTTTAAATTTGATATAATCCCATTTGTTGATTCTTGGTATTATTTCTGAAATGTGCAGTTGGGGTTCTGTTCAGAAAATCCTTGTATATGCCATTGTCTTCAAGACTTTTATAATTTTTTCTTCAAGTATGTTCATTGTTTTTGTTTTTATATTTAGGTCCTCGCTACATTTTGATTTCTCAAAAATCAGGTAGGTGAAGTACATCAAGTAGTTCCTGTATTCTCATTTCTACATCATGTGTCCAGATACCTGTTTTTGTGTCAGTACCATGCTATTTTTCTTACTGCATTGTTTTGTAGCGTAACTTGAAATTTGGAATTGTAATGCTTTGTTTGATTTGCTCTGTTTCTCAGTGTTACTTTGTCTATTATTGTTCTCTCTTGATCGGAGTTGCATTAAATCTATATATCATTTTTGGTAACATGGCTCCTTTTACAATATTGATTCTGATTATCCAGGAACAGGGAGTGTCTTTCCATCTCCTTTTCAATCTCTTTTTTTCAGAGTACTGTTAGTTTCATTATAGAGGTTGTCTTGTTTACTTTTTTCATTGCTGAGACAAAATACCTGACAGCTAAAGTTAAAGGAGGACAGATTTATTTAGTACACAGTCTGTAGAGGTTTCAGTTCATAATTGACTGGTTCCAAGGCAGGGTGGCATGGCAGAGGACAAGCAGTTCATGGTAGGCAAAAGGCAGCAAGGCTGAAAGCAGCAAAGTAGCAAAGCAGCAAGTGATAACAGCAGCTCTCTTTCTGTCCCTTACATTCTATCCAGGCTACTTACCCTCTCATACCCAGGGTGTGGCACCCTTAATCCTAGCATTGCACTATGAATCAATCCCAGTATCACATATTCTAGATCTAGCCATCTGTGAAAAGCAACATCTCTGACTGCATGAGGCATTAGGCTTTGAACATATAGATACAAGCTATGACAGGTCTTTTTCTTTCTTGTTTAGATTAATTCATAGGTACTTATTTTTTAAAAAAATTCATCAAACATTTATTAACTACATTTTTTATCTGTTTACTTACATCTTCTTTAAGCTCACTGAACACCTTATCATTTGCTTATTTGACTCTTTTTTGATCTCTTCAAATATTTTACCCATTTGGTTTTTTAGTTCTTTGCCTGAAAATTCCTCCATTTCAGTGCCCACAAGATCAGCTTTGGGGAGTTCAGCATTTTTGGAGGTATCTTGTTGCTTTGTTTTCTCATGTTTCCATTGCTTTTGTGCTGAGATTTGTAGATAAATTAGGCTAGAAACTTCTGTCCCTACTGGGGAGAACTCTTTATTTAGTATATGTTTCCCCATTATGTGACCTTGACTTTAGTTATGTCGTGCTGTTCATGCATGTATTCAACCTACTCAATGTAACAGGATCAGACCTGGTCA
Source organism: Fukomys damarensis (assembly GCF_012274545.1). Taxonomy (NCBI): domain Eukaryota; kingdom Metazoa; phylum Chordata; class Mammalia; order Rodentia; family Bathyergidae; genus Fukomys; species Fukomys damarensis. Next base: position 37,176,846 of record NW_022900921.1, on the reverse strand, counting down.
CTGCATTGCAAAGTAAGAACGATTACTGGCTATATCAGCATCTATAGAACCAACCATATATCAATCATATAATTTTTAAATTATTTTTAAAATTTCATATTATTTTCAATAACTCAGGAAGACCATGAAATAGGACCAATGACAAGCAGGAGATGTAGAGGATAAGGGAAAGAGAAGAGAGGGAGAAAATGAAGATAACAGCTCAGAAATAAGGAAAGAAGAAAAAAGAGACAACAGCAAATGAAAGAAAAGAGAATTTTAATGATTTTAAAAATCTGGAATGGAAGGAGGGTTGAGAGGTTATTTTCAGGGTTGAGGAAAAAGAACAGGGTAGAAGTATAATTAGACAATGAGAAAAGCTGTAAGAAGGTCACAACCAGGCAATATGCTGATAGAAAACTTATACATGAATTCTCCATATACAATTTTTGGTAAGGATTAACCTGATATGACTATGAGACATACCGTATAAACTGAAGCAATAATTAATACTTATTCTCCATTTTATATATGCGAACACCTCATTCACATATATATATATATGCCAGATGAATGGAGGAAACACACACACACACACGTCTTCTCAGTCCTATTTATACTGCAGAATTAAGCTAGTGAACTTTCCCCTGTGACACTTGCAAGGGCTAAGCTCCATTCTTCTGTGGTTGAGACTAGCTGGTTGGGTGTGTCAACCGGTATTTAAACTGGTTCCTCTCCTGAGGCTTGTTCTTTAGCCTACGGGAGAGTGGAGCTGGCTGTGTTGAGGGAGGGGAGATCTGGATTGACCACCTAACCGGCTTCTCATTCTCACCACAGGTGGAGTTCTGCTAGGTTTCAACTGTGTTCCTGAGTGTGCGAGTAGCCCATGGTTTTGCCTCTGTCATCCAACAGGGAATCTTTCATTGTACTGGATGGGGGAGGGCACAGTGAGCCAGGTCAAATGCCCAGTCTTCTGCTTATCTCTGGAGGAGCTTCTTTGGTCTCCATACCCTTCCCTCCATGATAATCTTGGCGTATACTTACATCTGCTCTTCCTATGCCTCCCCAGGTGAGTGTGCCGTGCAACACTTTCTGACCACACCACCACCCCTCTCATTTTCCACCTGCACCAAGCTCTGCCCCTGCCTCAGAAAGAGTCTCTATCCAGCTGGCAAATTCACTGGCATTTGTGACTCATTGGAGGAGGGTCCTTCTGCTTGAAATTTAGTAGTGTTTAGGGGATGATTGGAGAGAGTTCATATGGTGCAGGGATCAGCAGCTTTTGGTGGGCAGTGGAGGGATCCTATCTGGGTGCTGAGCTCTGCAGTGTTTGGAGGGCTGGGGGCAGAAGAGAGCTCTCATGGGTGCAGAGCCCAGGGGCCTTTGGGTGTAGATGGCAGAACTGGCACTGCTACAGTGTCTTTTTTCCACCCCTAGATCACAGCCACTGCACTCCCCTGTGACTCACTGGCCCACAGATCCCTAAATGACTGGTTCTGTTTTCTTAACAAGGACTGTGTCCTTGTTTATTTCTGACCAGGCCTCAATAATCCCAACTCAATCACTGCCCTGTGAGTGATTCGCTGGCTTGCGCATTATTTAATGCCCTAATCTGAGGAGGTCTTCTCTTGCCAGTGCCTTGCTTGCTGGGTTTCCTATCTCCATGCAGAGTGTTAGGATACCTAGGCACTGGCAATGGCTGCTAGGTTGAGTGCTGTTTACGGCAGTCCAGGAGCTGCTGCTGCACTTGGCTTCTTCCCTGGTGGGAATTAATTGGGGGACTAGATCTTTTCCCAAGATAGCATGGTCATTTCACTTGGCAGTTCTGGGATTGAGAAGAGGCCCTGTTTTTCTTTTTCTAAATACCCATAATATGGGAATTCATCTGACAGCAGAATCTCCTTTGAGTTGCCTTCCTGTGTTTGTGTTTTTGTCGGTCCCACTTCCAAATATGTGTAGACCTTGGTGAGCATCTCTTGAGTGCTGCTGCCTCTAGCCTTCCATAATGTCTCTCTCAATTAATTATCAATGGCCATCTCTGCTTCCCTGTTCTCCACTTCCCTCTTCCCTTTCCTCCTTATTTCCATTTATGTTTGCTTGCTTATCTCATCCTGACTTATTTCTGGAAACTGTCCCCTTCCAAATCCTCCCAAAACTGATGTGACATGTTTTTCTAAGCTCCATAAATTTCTTATAGGGAATAGTGGGACTGAATCCGTTGTGGATGTGGACATGGGGCTGAGTATACACTATCTTGAAGGGCTTTCATTTTGGAACTCGAGGAGATGTTGGGGCAATGAACATCCATGCTTGGTTGTTTCAAATGCATCAAAAAGTACAATTAATAATCATATCTATAGTTATCAGATTTGCATCTTTAAGCAAATTTGGGTTGTTCTTTGCTTTCCTCTTCTGGTATATTTCTTCTTTTTTGATTGCTTCAGAGCATAGGGTATACTTTGCTGCTGTAATTTGTAATGTAGTTAATGCGTTACTATATTAACAAGTCAACAATTCTAGAGGAGCACCCAATGTGTGTCCTCTCAACCTCTCTTTCTCAACACCTGAGAAGGTGTTTTCATTGCATACAATAGGCTGACATCAATGGGGCTATTAAGACTGGAGGAAAGAAACTGAGACTTGGAATTAGACATTATGCTGAGGTAGTGGATAAAGCAGAACCCAGCTGGGATAATGAGCTTTTTATGGGTAGTGGAGGGGAATCTCTCTGTAAGGGTCTACCTCAAATGATTTCAAATTCTATTCAGACAAGCAAATTAATAAAGGGGAAATATAAAAAGATATGGAGTGGTGGCTAAAAACATTCATTTTCTACATTTCAAACATTGGGTTTGTCACACTGAGTATGTCAGTGGGCTAAATTTGCCCTATGAGACATCAGTTTTTCATCTCCCAAAGATGAACAAGCCTTGGTGTTTAGGGAATATACCCACAAGGAACAGTGGTGAGCCATCGAAGAAGTCACCTCAGGAAGGTGCAGCTGGGCATAATGGGTGACTTGATAGGGAGTATTGTTAGGATGTAGAGTATGAGGGAAACAGCCCAGCAGTTAACAGGATCCCAGCTCCATGGATTAGAGCAGCCTGAGGCAGTTCTAGAGAAGTCTCAAAACGCTCTGTGGCAGTAGAAGGAATAAGACAGAATTCCCAGCTAGGAAGGCATAGGTGGTAAGGTTGGTAATCTTTACTGGGAATCAAAACAAGGATACAACAAATGCAAGACCAGGTTTCAGTTTTTAATAAATTACTTGCATGGTGAACTAGTGATGTTTCCTTCTCGCTATCCCTCTTCTTCTCCCTCTCCCTTTTCCTGTCCCTTTCTCTCACCATCAAACCCAGGGCCTTCACTCTGTGCTATATTCACAGCCTTAAAAACTTTAAAAACATTTTTTGAGTGAAATGAATAGACATTTCTCAGAAAAATAAGAAATATAAATGGTCAACACATACATAAAAAATGTTCAACATCACTGGTCATTACTGAAATGTAAATTAAAACAGCAATGGGATTTCATCTTACTTTAATAAAAATAACTATCTTCAATAAATCAAATAACAACAAATGCTGGTGAGGCTGCTGGGAAAAAGGAGCCCTTCTATATTATTGGTTGCAAAGTAAACTAGTACAATCCCTATAGAAATCTGTATAGAGATTACTCAGAAAGCTAAAAATAAAAATTCCATTTAATCCAGATATTCTTCTTCTATGTATCTTCCCAAAAGAGTTAAAGATACTATTACAGTGACACATCCACACCCATTTTTATAACAGCACAATTTATAATAGTTAAATCTTGTAGGTGGCCTGTATGTCCACCAATAGATGAATGGATAAAGAAAATGTGTTCACATGGTGAAGTGCTACTCTGCTATAAAGAAGGATAAACTTGAATCATTTGTAGGAAAACGGATGCATCTAGAGACCACAATGTTAAGTGAAATTAATCATATACACAAGATTATAAGTGAAACAAATGGGACACACATATGTAAATACCAAATAGTTTCTCTGGTGTGAAAAACTAAAAGTGTGAATAAGGCTCAAATTGTATAATTGATAATGTGAAATAGGAAGAAAAGGGCTAAAGGAGTAGGGGGAGGAAAGAAGGGAAAAGAAAAAATATGAGAAAAGGAAAAAATGGAAACAAAATCTTTGTAAATTGGGAAGATTGGAGGGGATGAAGGGAGGGCAGGGGTATGGGGAAAAAATGAGAACCAAGACCTGTCATGTAAAGGTACAGGATCCCACTGATGAATGTAACTGTATTGTATACCTAAAAAGTACCAATAAACTTAATGAAAACAAAATCATATACACAAGCTTAAATATTATATAATTTTGGGCCTGGAATTTAGCTCAGTGGCATTGTGCCTGTTTCATAGGGGCAAGGTCCTGAAATCCTGAGTTCAATCCCTGGTAACTGAAAAAAAAAAAAAAAAAAAAGGCATTATTTCTCTTATATGAAAAATCCAAAATATAAGTAAAGAGTGAGTTAGATCTTTTTCAAGTAGGAAGAGGATCAAGAGATGGAGGGAGGGGAAGTGGGATTAAAAAAGAATTAAAATGTGCTGTGTATATGTACCAACTCCCCATAATGAATGTATTGATTATGTGCTGCAACCATGTATTAATAAAAAATAAAAATGGGAAAAACTTTAAAAAAGATTTTGTGGCTTTGGGTGATGGGTTCTGGATGGGTTTCTAGATTCTTGTGTGTGACAAAGTCTTGGACATGGCATGCAATGGTAAGGAGAAAGCAACCGAGTTTAATGAAGTTTAATTAGGTGATCGTATACTCAGAGTGAACAGGCTTGAGCTGACTGAAAGGAAGATGGCAGAAGTGGCATATATGTTGGGCTTAAAAGCCTAAAATGTTGCAGCCAGGTCTAGGTAGCTCCCATTGGGTCTTCCAGAGTGACTGATAATGTGACTGACAGGGTGCTGGGTCAGGTCAGCTGTTTCTAACACACATGACCTTTTTCATAATTCACCCCATTACAAGTGGATGTATGAGATGTAGTCCATATGAAATTTCAGTGAGCTCCAAGTGAACTATGGTTACTAGAGGTTAGCAGGAAAATCTTGCGCACATTTGTCTTGGTTTGAGACTTTTCAGAATTTTCCAAGGGGGCACGAGGGGTCTTTGTCTTTCTTTCTCTGCCTCTGGGTAGTTGGCCTTAGGACAAAGGCATGGGGTGGGTGTTGACCCTAGGGTGTTGTCTGGTTCAGATGAGTGGAGGGCAATGATGCCATAGCCCAACTGTACTTTCACACAAAATGCTAAGTTTTCTAGGCAGGGTTTGAATTTGACATCCTACTGCCTCAGCCTCCCAGAATGCTGGAATTACAGCTACCACACCAGGTTGTGACCCTTAAATTTCTTAAAATATTTGTATTATTTCTTAAAGACTTTTAGATTACTTATAGGAAAGTTAAAAAATAGGGTCGGTGATTTACCTCAGTGGTTCCGCTGCCTGCCTTGCGAGTACAAGGACCCAAGTTTGATCCCCGGTACAAAAAAAAAAAAAAAAAAAAAAAAAAAAAAAGCAGGATCTAGATACATATTTTCAGGGCCGAAATTTAGCTCAGTGGTTCCGCTGCCTGCCTTGCAAGCACAAGGTCCTCCTGAGTTTGATCCTTGGTACCCCCCAAAAAATTTTTTTATAGAGAAGCATAGTAGAAAAGAACTTTTGGAGTTTCCTATTTAAGTGAGGATAGGGCCATCTCCAAAGCTTGGGGCTGGGGAGGGCATCAAGAACTTCCGTCTTTGGGAACAGGATTTGTGGAGCATGGGGGAACAGATATGGTAGGAGGTAGAAGTGGGCTGACCTGACATCATGAATTATCTAGAGCATGGCTGATTTCAAGGCTATTTCAAATTATTCATCATGATTTGAAAATACTAAAAATATTGTAGTTGAGAGCCATAACATAAAACCTAGTTCTTAGTTAGATCTTCAGTATTCATTATATAGCTTAATACCTTTTAGGAGTTACGAACTCTTAGATGAACTCTTACTAAAATTCGTGTCAATTCCTTCTTGGGATTTATGAACCACTTTGGGTTACATATCATACTGATCTTTCCTATCATGGATTATATTATCTTGGAATAATTCTGGTTTTGCTGAGTACATGTTTACAGGAGTATGAATCTTAACAGTCATCAACTATTGGCTGTTTTATGTTATAGTTGTTGGCTGCTACATGTATTTCAGTATAGGAATGACCAAGTATCAAGTCACTTGAGACTAAAATTATATACTTCCGGCCAAAATTCGTTGCTGTCCACTGAAGCATTACCATGTTAAATTCTAATTTTGGAATTTATATTCAGAAGCTATTATTTGAATGTAAGAATGAATCTTTTTTTATTTATTTTTTATGAGAAACATATTTTAGAAGAGAAACATATTTGAAGGAGAAACACGTCAGCCTGGTATTTACTGGGCTATTCTTAAACGGCACTCACACTTTTTCTGAAATAAATCAAATAAATCACCATCAAATCACCATGTAACGGTATTTTCAATGAACAGGGGCTTTGTGTGTGACATGGTTTCAAATGTAAAATCTCAGATCTCTCCTGCAGGACTGCCAGTGAGTGCACTCATGCATCCTAATGTCTGATGTTCTAACGTTACTTGAATGTTTATGTTTTCTTTAAACTTCCTCTTTTCAATTTTTGGTAACAGTTATATCTGTTTTAGTGATTTAGAAACTTCCTTCTGCAAAAGAGTTTAAATAGAAGCATTATTTCTTTAGAAACTTGAAAAATATAGTAAAAGTGGTGAGAAATTAAATTATCAGCATTCTTAAGAGAATTTGTACCAAAGATATTTTTCTCGTAGGTTTTAGCTTCAGGTATTTATATAGTTACTGCTAGAAAAAATGATGAAAACATCTCTAGCTGAATCATCAGTGAATGTTTAATGCATAACTTAAAAAATAGCAACTCAGGAAATAGAAATTCTAATCTTAGCCTTCATAATGTAAGACCATTCATTTTGCTCTAAGTTATCTTGATTTTGTACCTTATGAAAAAGTGGGAAAAGTATTAATAAATAACCACTTAACAGCATGGAAAGAACGAAAAACACTTTGTGGCAGCACAGAGAGAAACTGACCTTAGGACAGGTTTGTCATTTAACACATCCACATTAATTTAGAAAAACTACTTCATTCTTCGGAGGCCGCCATTATTCCTCATCTGTCTAACATAGATGACATCTTATTTGCCTTGTAAGGCTGTAGGGAAGAACAAAAAGGAAATAATGTTGGAAAATGGCTTTATAAACTGCCAAGTGCTGTACAAGTGCAAGTCATTATTTCAGAAATAACACCAGGGGTTTACTCTGGTAGCATCTGCTGCAGTATGGGATTCACTATAATACTGCTGTTTCCAGTGTTCAAAGGGATATGTCAGAGGCAAGGGTATACTATATTCACTTTGCAGGTATTTCTAAGTTGGTATTATACTGACATTCAAAGGATATTTATTTTAGAATTCTCATTTATTTCTGTAAAATCATCTATATCCTATTTCAATGATTTAAATTTGAGTATTATATTTTTCCTTATTTCTTTGTTCCCCATTTTTCACTACTGGCTCTCACCCTTATGAACAGTAAACTCAAAATAAATGTTTATAGGTCAATCAGTGATCATCTGCCTGTTCCAGGGATTTGAAAAGAGCTCTTGGAGATAGTCTAACCAGAATAAAAAGTACATATATCACGGTGAAGGTTCTTTGTTATTACCTTCTGAAATCAAGAATATACCAGATATCTCTAGGGTAAAGTTGAATTTTTTTTAAAACCAAAAGCATTTCGTATAATATTGTCATCAGTTTCAAATCTGTACAGTAAGTCCTCAATTTAGAACTTGTGAAGTGCGATTTTTTCATAGGTGTACTGTGTAAGATTACAAACGAATCCAACTTTGGAATATTCTCTGGAATGGAACTCACTGGTACGTCAGGGACTTACTGCATTTCTGTCTCTGTATTTCTTTCGCTAATATCTCAGACTCCTAAGTCACCTACATACTGGATATCTTCATTTAATTTCAATATTGGCACTTTCAGTATAGCATGGTCAGAACTTTTTTTTTTTTTTTTTTTTTTTTTTTTTTTTTTTTGGTACTGGGGTCCGAACTTGGGACCTTGTGCTTGCAAGGCAGGCAGCAGAACCACTGAGCTAAATCCCTGGCCCAAAAAATTTTCTTAAAAAACTATTTTTCTTTTTGGCATTGGGGTTTGAAGCCACAGGGACTTGGACATGCTCAGTATGCAATCTATTGCTGAATTGTACCTGCAGCATTTTAATAATAAGTATGGTCTTAACTGTGCCTTGGCTGATTATCAGCTCTGTAGTCAATGATCCCAGGATACAACTTCCAAATAAATCCATCCCTCATATCAGTAAACATTCTAAATAAAAGGCAAGTGACTGTATTTATTCTTTTTTTTTTTTTGGTAGCGGGGATTGAACTCAGGACCTTGCACTTGCAAAGCAGGTACAGTGCCACTGAGGTAAATCCCCAGCTCCAGTATTTACTATTTACTATGGGTAGGAAAGGAATAGTGAATATTAGGTATTTTAAGATTTTATCATGCAAATATATAATTTTATGTACATAATTTGTACATACATAATTATGACATGCATAATTTTATGTAATCAGGTTTCCTTTACGCTTGTTTCACAGCCTTTATCCCTACAAAGACCTTTGCTGTATAGATATTAAATACTAAGGTACATTTTTTCCAAGTTTATTAAAGTTGTCTGTCATTTTAAAATTTAACTTATGTATTTTAGTTTTTGATGTCATGTGCTATTCTAACTTCCTTTTTATTCAAAGACTCAGTCTTTCCAACATTATATTTTAAATAGTGTGTGATTTTCCTGTTGATTGTAATATATTCTTTATGGGGTTGTAGTAAATGAATAACAAATTGTCCTTGAAGACTGGGCATGGTGGCGCACGCCTGTAATCCCAGCACTCGGGAGGCTGAGGCAGGAGGGTCCCTGTGAGTTCGAGACCAGCCTGGGCTACACAGTGAGTTCCAGGTCAGTCTCAACTATATAGTGAGACCCTGTCTCAAAAAACAAAACAAACAAACAAACAAAAACAACCCAAAAAACAAATTGTCCTTGAGTGGTCTATTTTATTCTACTCATTGATCTAAAGTATCATAGCTTCATGTGTAGTACTATTTAGGAGCAAAATAAAATGTCCTCTGGAATTGTGCAACATAGTGTCCTTGTCTAGAATGGATTGACAGTGTTACCTAGGCCCTGCACTCCTGGAAAAGGGCAAAAGTTAAGAAATCCTTCAACCTTTTATATTGCAGAGAGGGCTTCTTTTTTTTTTGGAAGTTACTTTTATTTATTTTATTGTATTTCTGGTACAAGAGACTGAACTCAGGATTTTGTACTTGTGAGGCAGGCGTGGTGCCACTGAGCTAAATCCCCAGCCCAGAAAGGGATTCTTATATAATTCAAATAAGACTCAAATGTTTCCCCCTTCTTTACCATGATAAGGTCAGAAACTGACGCCAAATCCTCAGTTTTTGCTTCATCTTTGGATGAACTGGCTTGTACCATAGATCAATGGAAACAAAAGTTTTGTTAATCAAAATGCTGGATAAGATTGCCTCCTTTCCACAGGCCTGTAAATGCTGACCCATCTTCAGCCTGAGTGGCATATAACAGCCCTTTAAAGACTAGGCTGTTTCAGAGCGAAACCACCCAATGGTCCCCTCTCTTATCCCACATCAACACACTTTGCTAGCTTCCTAAGAAGGGGTAACAACAAACAGCCTTCACCGTATTACATGTACTTACTATTCTCTAAGAGCTCTTTTCAAATCCCTTTGATCATACTGTAGGTCTGGAACAGGCAGATGATCACTGATTGACCTATAAACATTTATTTGAGTTTACTGTTCATAAGGGTGGGGGCCAGTGGTGAAAAATGGGGAACAAAGAAATGAGGAAAAATATATGAACAGATGGATAACATTAAAAAGTTAAGAAATTTCGGGCCGGGGATGTAGCTCAGCGATGCAGCACCTGCCTGGCAAGTGCGAGGCCCTGGGTTCGATTCCCGGTACCAAAAAAGAAAACTGAAAAAAAAAAGTATTTTGTTTTGTGTAAAATTTTGAAATTAAGATTTCCAGAAAAGGTCATACAAGGAAATCAAGGAATGGAATTAAAAGAAACCATCTTCTTAATTACTTGGTACTACGACTATTAAATTTTGATGTCTAGTGTTCTATAATGTTCTAAAAATACTGTTCATTAGATTGGAAGACACAAAAACAAATCCAGATGTACTCAGCTACGTCATCTTTGACAAAGGAGCTGACCATCCCCACTGGAAGAAAGATAGCCTCTTTAATAAATGGTGTTGGAAAAACTGGATCTCAACCGGCCAAAACTGGACCCTAGCCGGGCGTCGTGGCAGACACCTGTAATCCCAGCACTTGGGAGGCTGAGGCAGGAGGATCACTGTGAGTTCGAGACCAGCCTGGGCTACATAGTGAGTTCCAGGTCAGTCTCAACTACCTGTGAGACCCTGTGTCAAAAAACCAAACCAAACCAAACCAAACCAAACAAAAAAACAAAAAACCAAAAAAAACTGGACCCTTATCTTTCACCATGCACTAAATTAAAATCCAAGTGGATTAAAGATCTAAATATTAAAACAGAAACATTAAACTTGCTGGAAGATAAATTAGGCAGAACTCTTGAAGACATTGGCATAGGAAAAGATTTTATGAACAAATCCTCAGTAGCACGGGAACTAGCAGAAAGAATCAATAACTGGGATCTCATCTTATTAAAAAGCTTCTGCACTGCAAAAGAAACCATCGACAGAACTAAGACACAATCTACAATGTGGGAAAAATTTTTTACCAGTTGCTCCTCAGACAAGGGACTATTATCTAGAATATATAAAGAACTCAAAACATTCAGCCCCCCAAAATATAAAAACCCAATTCAAAAATGGGCATCTGAAATGAACAGACATTTTTCAGACAAAGAAGTAAAAGCAGAAAGTAAATATATGAAAAAATGTTTCACATCACTGATCATTCGAGAGATGCAGATGAAAACAACACTGAGATTCCACCTCACCCCACAAAGAATGGCTGCTATCAAGAAATCACACAATAACAAATGTTGGCAGGGTTGTGGGGAGAAAGGAACCCTTCTCCATTGTTGGTGGGAGTGCAGACTGGTGCAACCATTATGGAAATCAATATGGAGATACCTCAAAGAGCTGGGACTAGAGGTTACATTTGACCTAGCCATCCCTCTGCTGGGCATCTTTCCAAAAGAATTCAAAGAATCATATCACAGCGATATATGTGCACCTATGTTTATAGCGGCAGTTTGTAATAGCTAAAACTTGGAAACAGCCCATTTGCCCATCAGTTGGAAACTGGATAAAGAAGATGTGTTTTTCTATAAAATGGAATATTACTCAGACATAAAGAATGAGAAATTAGATTCATTCATAGGAAAATGGATACATATTGAGGATATACTCCTAAGTGAAATAAATAAGTCACACGTGTAAATACCGAATAGTTTCTCTGGTGTGAATAAAGTATAATAGCACATAAGATCCTAATGATATATTGGACAATGTGAAATAGGAAGAAAGGGGCTAAAGGTGTAGGGAAAGTGGGAAGGGTAGGGGAAAGCTAATAAAGGAAAAAATATATGAGAAAACAAAAAAATGGAAATGAAGTGTTTGTAAAGGGGGAGGGGAAGAGGGCTGAAGGGAGGGCAGGTACAAGGGGAAAAAATGAGAACCAAGACCTGTCATGCAGAGGTACAAGATCCCGGTAATGAATGTAACTGTACTGTGTACCTAAAATGTACCAATAAACTCAATGTGGAAAAAAATACTGTTCACATGTATTTTTAGAATGTAAAATGCGTAGTAGAGGAAAAATATGTGTAGAATGTAAGATACAGGAAAAACATGCAGACCTTTAACCCCAGTATCTTACAAATATTGATGTTTGCTGTATTTCTTTTTTACATAAAAATATACATACTTATTTACATACAAAATATACAATTTTACATATACATTTGCAGTTATAAATTTAGGTGAGCAAATTTATAGGAGGCACAACTTTGGTTTGATCTTTACCCCTTGTGCAATGCCTGAATCTTACTTTGAACAGCAAAAGGAAATTAAAGTTGCTAATCCTTTGACTTTAACATGGAAAGATTACTCTGGATTATCTGAGTGGAAGTGCAAGTGCCAAAGAAAGGCAGAGGGTTGGTCACAGAGAAGAAATGGAGGAGGTGGGAAAGACTCGAATAATGAGTGGAACTCTGGGTCTGAAGATGGAGAAGGAGACTATGAGCCAAAGAACCTGAGAGGCCCACACAACCTAGAAAGAGCTGGCAAGAAAATAATCACAAGGTTCTGAATTCTGACAGCAATCTGAGCAAGGAAATGGATTCTCTCTTAGAGTCTCGAAGAGAGTGCAAATTGACAACATGGAGATTTTAGTGCATAAAGATCTATGCCATTATTTCTGACACACAGAACAATATGAGAATAAATGTGTATTGTTTTAAGCCACCAAAGTTGTGGTAATTTGTTATAGCAATAATAGTAAATGAACACAGCAAAGATGCCCTATCTTTATTTCATTTAAATCAAAGTTTATCAAGTGCTGAAGCCTTATTCTGCTGGACCAGCATATTTTTTTTTTTTGGTATCGAGAATTGAATTTGGGTCCTTGCACTTGCAAGGCAGGCAGTGGAACCGCTGCGCTAAATCCCTGGCCCCAGCATATCTATTGAGAGGCCCTTTTCCCTACCAGTGACACGGTCTCCTCTTCCTTCCACACCACCAGAAAATACTGAAGTTGTGTTCTAATAAGTTTTTTCTCCCCCAAACTCCCAAGGCAAAGAAATACAAAGGTCTGGTTATGTACTTAGGAGATAATAAAAATCCCTGCTTTCCAGAGAAAAAACTGACTGTTCTGGGTGGGTGCTTTGTTGCTGTTGCTAAATTTTTTTTGATGTGTCAAGGATTGAACCCAAGGTCTTCTGTATGACAGGCATATGCTTCACAGCTGGGCTACTCACCTAGCCCTTGGGAGTTTTTAATTTTTGGATTGTGGTCACCTTTTGGGAGAGTGAGGGTACAAAGGTTTTTCTTTACAGAGAAGCAAAGATGGAGCAGGAGACCACTGAATGCAGCAATGAAAATATTATATGCAAGCAAGAGATGATGGAAACTTGAAACAGTGCAGAAGCAGTGGGAGAGATAAATGGCTGGGTTTTGAATCCTTTGGACAGAGTCAATGATCTGTTTTGGTGTGTAAAAGAAAAGCCAAATATAAGTAGGTTTGTCAGGACTCATTCGCTGTCTCAGACTACACTGTTGGGACTGCAGAGAAATCCTAAATGATCTGAGCCTATTTCAAACTACACGAGTGGCTCTCTTTGGTTTAGAGTTACACTGAGTAACTTGGCAGTTAAAAAGCTGACTTTCTAAGATAAACTTGTTACCAGATTTATTTTTCAATTCATTTTCCTTCTTACAGTCTCTGGGTTTTATTTATCTCTGAATTCCACTTGAGTAAGTGCTAGTTCTCCCATTCTACATCCAACAAACAGGTGGATGTTCCAGCCTTTTTCTTTCCCTGACTTTGACACTTCAAAAGAAAGGATAGAGGGCCAGCGAGTTAGCTCAGTGGTTCTGCCACCTGCCTCACAAGTGCAAGGACCTGAGTTCGATCCCCAGTACGGGGGTGGGGGGGAGAAGAAAAGAGAAAGGATGGATGTTGTTTCTAGAAGAAAAGAATGATAGTTACAAACAATAGCTTTGTACTAGTCGATTTACAATTGTAGTTTTAAGATTATTGAAAAATCTAATAGTGAAAAAAACTCCACTTCAAGAAAATACAGTATTGTTCTATTACTGTTAGTGGTAAGTCTATTTTACTAATCCTTTACAGCTAAGGAATCAAGATACTTGGGGTTGTAAAACAACTCTCATGACAGATAAACCACGTTGTTTATATTGTTAGAAGTGATATAGTTAGAAAAGGAAACTGAATGAGCCATTCCTCTCCCATCTTTCAGCTGTTCGATGGGCACCACTTCGGTGATTACCCATGTTTAAGTGTAGGAGGTAGTGACCCCCGGAGGCTGCAGATCATTAGTTCCGACATCAGTAAGAGAACGCATGGGAGGCACCTGGAGTTTAAATACAGGAAGCTCGAGTTGTGTTGGGGCTCATTCAGAGTTCCTCTTGCTTCTGCCTGTTCTGCAAACGTCCTGTGATCTTCATAAACATATCTACCTACTAAATACAAGGTGTACTTTTGGCAATTCTTTCCTTGCCGTACAAAAGGACCTCCACCTGTTGTTTTTGGCCCACTCAACTGTAACAGAAGTAACACAATTTTCATAATAAATATTAGCACTCCCTTTGGGAAAGAAGCACTTCTGTCTTCATTGCATATGATACTTCATTTTGGCTATTAAAAAGCTAAGATACAGGGCTACACTGTCGTTATCGAATAGCTGTAATAACTTGGGCAAATAGCCACAAAACCTACTTGTACGCCAGGTCAGCCCTCCTATTGCCTCTGTTCGCAGGGTCTTCAGACAAATTATAAATCCAATTTAACAAACATTGTGTCTAACTTAAAATACTATGTTTGAATTTTAAGAAGAAATAGCAAAGTACAAGACACAGGGCAGTTTCCTGCCTTCCTAGGTAAAGAAATTCTCTAGTTTTTTGTGGGTACAACCTCATTCAGCTACTGCAACTGATGTGCTTGCACGAACGCAGGGAATCCAGCATATTCTTAAACCACCATCATTAAACAGGGAATGTAGAATTCCGTTTTATCTTTACTTTTAAAGGGTTTAAGTGAAAGCAATTACATACAGCTTTGGCAAGGGGCGCTTTTCGAGCGGACTCTAGCACCTGTCCCACTGACCCTGCCCAGTTTCACCAGCGGCGATCCCCTTCCGGCTCCAGGTGGAGAGACGCACAGGACACGGACCAATGGGTTCACTTGTTTCCCGCGGTAGGGCGGGACTTCGACCCGGAGACCCACCCCCCTTACGTAGCGTGCGTGCGTAGCGCCGTGCGGCGCAACCAGTTTCCCCAGCGCGCGGCGCCCCCAGGCGGCCGTGGGTACTCAGTGCGACTGCCTGACCTGAGCGCCCGCCATGGAACCGCAGAGCGAGGCGCTAGCG
>NW_022900921.1:37152139-37161266 GCF_012274545.1 Fukomys damarensis | reverse complement strand
GAGCTGCGGCGCCCCCTGGCGGCGAGGCGGGCTTGAGAGGCCCTGAAGGGCCTGTGAGAGGGACCTGGGGCGCTCCAGGTCCTCAGACCCCCCTGCAGCAGACAGCTGTTTGTCCAAGTTCAGTCATTTAACCCGATTTCCTGCATGATGTGGAACGTTTAATGGGAAGAGCGGGCGTAAACTCCGTTTCCACAAAACTTAAAAAGCTTCAGCTAGTGGACTTTTAAGGCGTAATGATAATACTTGAAATGCTTAAGTGGCATGGCATAGTCATAACAAAATGGAAAAAAATACATTCGAAGACAGGGACAGGCAAGGCGTCTACACAATAGTTAAGATTGTATTCAGAATTCTGAGTTTATTCAGAAATATTTATCGAGCCATTCTAGGTCCTGGGAACATGGTGATGAATAAAGCAGACATAGTCCCTACCCTGCCCGGGGCACTCACAGCATAATGAGGAACTGTTAATTTATTTTTTTGGTTGTTTTGAGACCGGGTCTCACTATGTAGTTGAGATTGACCTGGAACTCACAAAGTAGCCCAAGCTGGTCTCGAACTCACAGCGATCCTCCTCCCTCAGCCTCCCGAGTGCTTGGGAATACAGGTGTGAGCCACCACGCCTGGCGAGGAACTGTTAATTAAACAGGCAAAAGCAATTTAACATCGAATGTACACAAAATGTGTGATTGTTTAAGCACCTTTTGGGGTTTCCACAGTGGGCTAGTGTACTTTGGGATCGTGAGATTTGCTTCCCGTGATTATTTTATTCTTAGGCGGTTCAGATATGCCACTAAACCTCTTGGATTTAATAAGATTATTTCCTCTCATTGCCTGAGGTATTGGTTATCATCCATCTCTCTGCTGCTTTTTGCAATTTTATTATTAGTGCTTTGTGTTAGCTTTCCCTTACTTTGACAAAATACCTGAGGTAATCAACTTACAAGGAAAAGGGTTATTTCAGCTCACAGTTTCAGCCTGTGGTTGCTGGCCCTGTCATGGCAGTGTATTCTGCTGGGAATCATAGTGGAAGAAGTCTGTTCTCCTCTTGGCATGGGGAAAACAGACAGAAAGACGGGAAGGGACGACCTGAGAACCCCTACAATTACACGCCCTTAGTGACCTCCTTTCATTCCCCTAGGCTCCATCTCTTAATAGTTCCACAGTCCGAAAACAGACATGGGCTTCAATGCACAGGGACATTTCAGGTCCAAACTAAAGCATGCCTCTACCTCCTCACCTTGCAGTCAGTCTGCAGTTTGCCATCAGATCCTATACTGCTCTGAAATGGTTGTTGAGAAAGTTACTGGTAACCTCCATGAGGTGAAATCTAGTGGATCCTTTTTATCTGTTTTTACTAGATATCTTGGCAACTTTCATTGGTTGAATACTCCTGTCTTGAAACACTCTTTGGTTTTCCTTTGATGTAGCAAAGTTCTCTTTTCTAGTCTCTTTTGTCTATTCTACCCACATATTTTTTTAACAAGCCTTTCCATCTTTTTTTTTTTGTTGTTGTTGTTTTTTGGTACCGGAGATCGAACTCAGGACCATGTGTTTGTGAGGCAGGTGGCAGAACCACTGAACTAAATCCCCAGCCCTTTTCCACCTTTTAATATGCGAAGAACTTCATCTTTTATTTAGACTTCTGACTCTGCTTGTGCCTTCTACACTTTCACTGTGATTTTCTGCTCTTCTATAAGGAAAGTATGCTTGATCTTGTGACAGACACACTTGGCACTTGGGCCGCGGTAGGCCCTGCTGATGTGCTTCTTTGTTTTAGACAATCTCATAAGAACTTTAGGTCGCCCAGCATGAACTTGAACTTCTCAAAGTCTGTCCAGGCACACACCACATGCAGATTTGGGTGCCTTCTCATCCTTCTCCGTATAGAAGTAAACAGTTCTATTCCCTGGGGTTCGGGACAGCCCGGTTTTGTTAGAGGCTTTATGGTAGGAAAGCCCACAATTGTGTGTGAAGCGCTGGACCATTGTGGAAGCCTTTAGACCCTGGCCCCGGAAGAATGCTCTTCTCACATTTTTAACTGTTGGGTGGCTTCAGCTCTCAACCTTTATGTTCTTTTCTCTTCTCACCCTACAAACTTTCCACTCACCAGATTTAATTGTAGGTGATCACCCATACCCCAGTTTTTGTGGCCCTGGCAGTATGCATTCAGTAAGTTTACTGTGCACATTGCCAATTGCTGACAGCGCAGTGGATACCATCTTGAGTGTTCTTTCACTCAGTGGTACAAATAATAGACTAGCACATAAGCAGCCAAATGTGTAATTAGAGATTGGGGAAAAGCAGTGAGGGAAAGAAATGGGATGCTATGCTAGGAAACAGCTAAGTGGTGTCAGGAAATATCTCGGAGGAGACAGCATTTATATTGAGATTTTTAAAAATTTCCTCCAAATTTGCCTTATGTAATTGGGTAGATATAAATTAGTGAACAGAAATTTAAGCAAGATACATGTAATAATTTGTGTAATAATGTAGCTTCTTTCAATTTTCATCAGATTCATCTTTAAGTCATTCTATCCTGGGACTCATAAGGAAATTAACCAACATAGGCACAATACAGTTGAATGTCAAATAAGAACTTATGACATACTAAATTTTCCTATAATGCAATTATTAAGAACCTTCCAGAAACCTGTTTATATGTAGAAAATGTTGAGTCAAATATTCAACTCAATATAAAATAGTAAGAAACATTTTTTTTAGGTGGAGACCACTTCTTTTGCTAATGAATGATTTTTAGCTGAACAAATCTCTGAGCTGAACAAATAAGTCACCTTTGAGTACACAAGGAAAAATAAACACATGCTAAGTGGATAAAACAGTACTATTACATATTTATTAGACCATCTCTACCTCTAGCACTTCAGAAGTTTAGAGATTTAGAGTATTCTTAAAGTAACTGCAAAAAAAATGAGGAATTCCTTTTTTGAGATCACAACTATGAAGTTATATGGTTATACAAGTTCTGCATTTGTGTACAAAACATGAAACACATTTACCTTTCTTCCCTGCTTAGTCTTATCAGCCATCTAGCAGGATTTAATAGATACTGTTCCAAGAGACACAGACTGAGATGTGTTTATATAACTTCAATAAACCCCAGCACAACAATAATGAGAGATGCATGGGTCAAAACAACAAGGAAGGAGGTCATAGGAAAGAGAATAAATCAAAATTGTCACACTGAAAAACTACTTGTTATGTTTCATCATGGTGCTACCTTCATTTTCAAATAAGCACAGTGGCATATCAAGCTCAATAAATCAGAAATCTTAGTAATTTAAAATTTACCTTGACTTTCAATCATCTTCATATTAACAACCCAAAACAGTTAAATAAACACATAGAAAAGGATACTGTGAAACCGTTTTGCTGGAGTTGGTTTCTTGATGCATTAATTCATTTTTTATAGAAAATGGATAGTTTATTTCAGTAAATTGAAATTTGAAAGCTGACAAGGATCCAGCAAGGAGAAAAGCATTCCAAGAAGTAGAACAGGAAGGAATGTGGTGAATAACTTTACCACTTGAATGCTTGAAGTACTTTTATCTTGTACATTTTGACCTTATCCAGGGCCTGGATTTTACTATCTCAGAGGAAGGGATCATGAACATAAGGCTATTTTTGTATTTTCTATTTGTACTATGAGTAGACAGCTCCAGACTATGGTTTGACTAATGATTTTCCAACTTTACAAAGTTAGAAAATGATCTACACGATCAGTAGAAACTATAATTCAGATTTTGAATTTTGATCTTTTTTCTGGGCTAGCAGTGGGGTATGGTTATTTTCTCTGGATGTTGGGTGGCAGTAGCAGCAGCAGCAGCAGCAGCAAGCTGTAGATCACAGTCAGTCTTGTGATGACCACCAATGCTCTCCATTGAACTGTTTTGCTAAATTGTGGTGTTGTGTAGGTCACATGTATTGATTTTTTTACTTGCAATATTTTAAATTTACTGTGGGTTTATTAAACGCAATCACATCATAAGTCAGGGGCATCTGTATAGTTAACTCTCAGTAAACCTTTGCAGAGGATGGAGATTTGTGACTGCTAGGGACTGTTTTGAATGCAGTTCATTTAAATAAGTTGTTTAAGGTTAAGGAATATCATTTAAAATGTTTGGCTAAATCTCAATAGGATGCAAAGGAAAAGTGTTTCAGATATAAACCAAGGATAAGTTTTGTGCTAGTTTTTTTGTTTATTCAGAACACTATATGTAATTTAAAACAATTTTCTATGTTTAGCATGTACTTTTTTTTTTTTTTTTTTTTTTTTTTTTTTTTTTTGGTTTTTTGAGACACAGAGTCTCACTGTATAGTTGAGACTGACCTGGAGCTCACTATGTAGCCCAGGCTGGTCTCGAACTCACAGTGATCCTCCTGCCTCAGACTCCTGAGTCCTCGGATTACAGGCGTGCGCCACCATGCTGGCTGTACTTTTTTTTTGAATTGAAAATTGTTGGATTTTAATTTCTTTTTTGCTTTATTTAGTTTATGGTTACGATTATAACTTATTTCAGTATTTCTGCATTTTTCCTATTTCTCATGAGATTTCTGTCTTTATTTATTTGGTGTCAGTGATTGAACTCGGGGCCTTAAGCTTGTGAGGCAGGCAGCAGAACCACTGAGCTAAATCCGTGCCCCGGGATTTCTGTCTTTTAAAAGCTCTTAGGGGTTGGGGATTTATCTCAGTGGTGCAGCCACCTGCCTTGCAAGCACAAGGTCTTGAGTTCAATCCCTGGTACCCAAAACAAACAAACAAAAGCTCTTCTGGACATGAGATGCATTTTGTTTTAATTAGATAGTAGTGTACATTTCTAGAATTACGGAGAATGTTTAGATGTTATCAATACTGTGTAAACCAATTAATGTTTATATTTATATCGTTAGGCTGGTACAGTTCTTTTTTTTTTTTTTTTTTAAATTTTTTTTTTTTTTTGTGAACTTCTTTACATTTATGCTTGTAGTAGTTTTTATAATGCATATTTAGATTTGAGTGATCAGTAAGTCACAATTATTTGGCTGTTTACTTAAATAACATTCATTTCTCTGAACACTTTGCTATAAGTGTCACCGCCTAGGGAATTCTAGAAATTGGGTTTATTCAGAAAGTACACACTCAGTTTAACATCTCAGCAGAATCTTGCTTGTCAGAAGTATGGCATGTCTTAAACATGAGTGGAAATATCTTTAAAGGATCCAAAACTTATTTATTATTGTGAGTGGTAGATTCTATAAACTTATTCTTTTCTTTGTGTGTATTTTTTATTAAACTTGGCCATATATATATGTTTATGATATCTTTTAGTTCCTTTTACTTTCTCCTATTCCCAAAGATGTCAAATTAATATTTTGGCATACAAAGAAATTGCTCTCTCCAAAATATATATATTGTTAGCAGTATTTGAAATGAAATAAGAAGGCTTACGATCATGACTACAGAAAATGTTTGTTGAATTACTTAGTAAAGTTCAGTAACATTGCATATATTTTTGGAAAGACCACTTCCACCATTGGCATGTAATACTGAAACACAAAGGTGAATAAGGAATGACTTTAACTCTGCAGTGACCCTGAGCGAGGGGAAAATGGCATATCTACTGAGGGGAGAGCCATCAAAATAACATTGGTTTATTTAGAGCTTTCACTGATAACAAACATGTTTTAAGATCTGTTTAAGGGAAGACACAGCAAGAACATGCTCACATACTGACTCAGACTCTGAGATTAGCTTTTCTTTCTCAAAGGATTTCTTCCTAAGAAAAGCACAAAGTTGTAAGGGTTATACTAAGCTGTACTTAACAAATTTCGCACCCATATGTCTACCATAGTTGTTTCATATACGATAGTATTTCTCACAGTGACTCCATTGGATGGTATTGTTCAGCTTTATTTTACTTTTTTATTGTTCACTTTTGAAGTGATGAGAGAGTGGCAGCGTTGTGCTGTAGCTCCAGGAAGCATGGCTCCCAAGTTCACATAGTTGCATGGCCTGCTCTGCGCTCCTAGTAAAGAAGCCTCGGGACTGTCTTTGCTCAGTGTAGTTGCCAGTCTACAGAGGGGAGCCACTAAGGCTGCAAAAGTGGTTCTTATTTTTATGCTTCTTCAGTCAGTAACAAGATACCTGAACTTTAGTATTTTCTCTAGCTTTTTTATTCCATGTGTCATACCCTTTCTTATTCTTTTAGGCTTGGATATTCTGGAGAAAAAAGTGATGGGGATTAAATTGAGAGAAAGGAGGGAGCCACAGGCTGGTAGCCTCGTGATGTTTCTTTTGAACTGTATTTTAACAGCTTTTAAAGTAGTTGCTAAGAGTTGAAAATCAAGAGTTTTCTATAAAAATCCAGGTTTATGGCTTCTGAGAGAGTAGGTGCTCAGGGATCATCTTCCTGTTCAGTGGTTGGATGACCTGAGTATTGGCTGTATCAGGAGATGGGCACAGTCTGCCAGGTCTCCAGAGTGCCTTTCTTTCCTGCTTAACTCATTTGTGGCTAACTGCCAGCCTTCCACCCGCACAGAGGCATTTGTGTTTTGATTCTGGGACTTACGTATTTCATTGTGGCTCCTTTGAGCAACAGTGTAAACCACTTTGTATGTTTGGTAGGAAAAAGTGAAAAATGGTAAGTCTCAGGGTAGTTAATTTAGAATAATGGAAACTGTTGACTTGTTATCAACATTTAGAAAAACTATTTTTGTAAACTTAAATCAACTATATTATTGATGATAATTTACAAAGTTTAGAAATTCTGAAAATTTAATCATTTGTATATATAAATCATATTTCCTAGAGAAATTAGTCTTGTTAGTATAGAA
Source organism: Fukomys damarensis (assembly GCF_012274545.1). Taxonomy (NCBI): domain Eukaryota; kingdom Metazoa; phylum Chordata; class Mammalia; order Rodentia; family Bathyergidae; genus Fukomys; species Fukomys damarensis. The sequence continues at coordinate 37,154,432 of NW_022900921.1, read as the reverse complement.
AATACTCTTTAAATTAGGTTGTTCATAAGATATGTACAAAGCTAATTTATAAATTACTATGTAAGGTAATCATGTTCAAATTTGAGTGAAGATGATATATGTCAAGAGGAAATTTTTCTTACTCTTAATTAAGAGTAAGGGATGACCAGTTTTAAAAACCACATTTGAACTTTCTAAATGTTTGATTTATTTTTCCCAAGAAAAATAAGAATTTATTATTGTCTAGTAGTTTTCTTCAAAGAACATAAAAATACTTTAAGTTCTTTTGCCCAGAATTAATAATTCATAGTTGTATTAATGTTTATGGAGTTAGATATTCAGAAATAATGTAGTCTAAAATTTACTGTCATTTAAAAGTTCACAAGTTACAAAGTGAATTTACATGTTAATTTTCATTTAATGTATGAGACAACCTTGTGATTTAAGTAGTGCTTTTCCCTTCTATAGACTGTGAAGGTCAGGTGACTGTTAAGAGGCAGACTTGCTTTAGCTTTCATATTTTAATTGCTGTACCAACTAATGATGAGTTATACTTAAATGAACAATATGATTACCTTAGTTTTTCTGTTGCATATTAAGTATTTGAAGTAAAGTTTTTCTTTGCCTTCTTTCTTTGCCTTTGGCAATGACTGTTTCTAATTATTTCAGAGTAAGAAGTTTTGAATTATTGTTCTTTTTAAATTCAAATCTGTATCTTCTTTTTTTCCTTTTTTTATTTTTTATTTTTTTGGTACTGGTAATTGAACTCGGGACCTTGTGCTTGTGAGTCAGGTGGCAGCCAACACTGAGCTAAATTCCTGGCCCCCTTTTTTTTTCTCCTTTGTTTAGACAGAGTCTTGCTATGTAGTTAAATTTGGGCATTATGTAGCCCAGGCTGGCCTCAAACTGGTAGTGATCCTCCTGCCTGAGCCTCCTTAGGGCTGAGATTATGGGTGTGTGCCATTATGCTTGGTTGAAATCTGTGTCTTCTGAATCTTTTTTGTTTGTTTGTTTTTGTTTTTTTTGAGACAGGATCTCATTATTTATTTGAGACTGACCTGGAACTCACAATATAGCCCAAGCTGGTCTTGAACTCACAGCTATCCTCCTCCCTCAGCCTCCCGAGTGCTGGGATTACAGGTGTGCGCCACCACGCCTGGCTTGGCTTCTAAATCTTTTAAATGCCTTTGATTAGATTCTCAATTCTCTTGGTGCCTCTTCTGGACTTTTCAGTTAGAAAGCCAAATTTGAAGACATTATTAATAAGACTTTATTTTCCCCTCTGCTGAGACATTGTGAGATTTTGAGAGTATTAAGAGAGCTTTCAGGGTATTTAGGAATGCCAGTGACTGCCCCAAACTATAGCTGGTATCTATGAGTTTCCCCAAGTAAAATACTGGTATGTGATAGGGCACAGTACAAGTGAGAGACAAGTTTTTAGGAAATTCTTATCCTTGGTTTTTGTGTTACAAATCATTACAACTTAGTAGCTGAATAAAACAAAAGTTTTTCTTCTTCGATTCTAGAAGCCAGAAGTCCAAAATCGAGGTGTCAGTATAGTTGGTTTCCTCTAGCATCTCAGAGGAGACTCCATGCCATGTGTGTCTCTGCTGGGGGTCCCTGGCAGATCTTTTGCTTTTAGAATTTGGTACTCCTCACAACCATGCCTGCCTTCTCCACATGGGCGCCCTCCCTAGGTGTCATATCTCTCTCTTCTTTCTCTTAGGATTATAATCACTGTACTCAAAATTACCTCAGAATCAAAGTAAATTCACCCTCAGAGCTGAATCTTAAATACATCTGAAAAGACATGAAGTCCAAATAAGGTCACCCTCACAGGTACTGGAGTTAGGATTTGGATGTGTCTTTCTAGGGATTTTGTCCAACCCACTGAAGTCTAACACTTGCATATGTCCTTCTGGTTGTGTTAGAATTTGAGGTGCTTTACTTGACACAGTTTTTAAGATTATGTTTGTAGTTTGTACTGAGCAACCTTGAGGAATGAGACCTTTCTCCCAACAGGGAGCAGTCATGCTTACCACTTAGTACAAAAGCAGTGATTTCCTGAGCTCATTGTTTCTCTCCTGTAGTATAAAACCACTGATCATCCATTTCTGTGGCACTTAGGGAAGTGGGGAACTAAAAATCCCTAAAAGGCCTAGGAGAAATTTTCCTTTTTGTAAAACGTGTTACCTTAAAGATCAGAGATAGCACCTGAACAAAGAATAAAAAGAGGGTAGAGCTGGGGATTTAGCTCAGTAGTCCTGCTGCCTGGATTTCAATCCCTGGTACCAAAAAAAAAAAAAAAAAAAAA